>NC_056750.1:473981305-474131305 GCF_019279795.1 Protopterus annectens
AAAATCTCTATTTCTTTATTAGAGTTATGCATTGAGAAGGATAAAAAGGATGAGGTATGTTCTATATATCTAAGGAACATATTCAATCACTCTGATGTACTATTCCATAGAATATATCGTCCACAAAACAACGATCTCTTCAAAGTACTCAGAGGGAATAACCACACTCGTTTAACAATGGCCCATTACTATGTTGGCATAGCTATGGGCACAACATGTGCCCAGAGCTATGCCAGCACTCTATTTGCCATTAAAAATAAATGCATTGAATTCCAAAACACCTTCAAGTAAGAAACATAATTCTAATTTTACATACTAAGTCCTACTAAAAACATTTTAAACATCTCTATCCCCTGAATCTTTGGTAATTTAAAAAGCTACTGATCAGCATTGTGTTCACTACTCATTCCTCACAGAACTGCTTTATCTACATTTCCTCTCTCTCTTTGTACTCTGACTCATGCAGATAGCTATAGTTTATATAGTTACAAACTTGTTCTAGGGAGTACTGCTACTGGTATGCACCACCAGTACATGCAGGACCAGTGCTACCATCTCAGCTTTATAGAAGGCATATAACAGACAAAAACATAACCTGAGCATGAGGTGTGCATGCACATGTGTTCATATTCATTCTAGTATATTGCACTGAGGAATGAAAATGAACAAAAGCGCACACATACTGCACAGTATTAACAACAAAAGTTTTTTTTCTGCGGTTTCTGTACATCAAATGTTTCATCTTTTGGCCACTACATAAAAGATTAGCAGAACACTTAAGCCTGGTCTGTATATGTGAAGCAGCACCACAATATACATATTTGGTTTTGAACATTGTTAGCATAAACTGGTGCCGTCCATTTTCTGTATAGCTGATATTATTTACCAGGCCTTTACAATATTACAAGATTAGCACGCACATTATAGCAATCATCTTGACATTCACACTCTAATGTGCAGGGTTGGGCAACATAAAGTCCCCCCAAATGAAAGAATTAGAACAATGAAACTGATATAGTAGACTTCTTAAACATAATAATATAATATGCAAAAACAGATAAAGGGATAATGTGAAGTAGCTTGATTTAGTATTGAAAGGACTTAGATTTTTGTAACAGATCATAGTTTAGACTGAATATATTTCTACTGTACACCTATTTATGTAAAGCATTTCTGTGGGGTGTATTTAAAGGTATACACTATTGGCATAACTTAAAAGCAGTGTCGCTGAGCTATGCTTTATGCTTTGCAGAAGCAACACAGTGAGATAATTATCTGGTAGAAATGTACGCAATAATGAATGAGACAACCTGCTGAGTGAGAGCATGTTGTTACTCTGTCATCAAAGCTTTATCCAGGCAGCAGTCAAAAATATGATTAAACATGTTGAAGAAGAGGCAAAGCACTACATGTTGGTATTGGTAGTCTATTATGTCATGTGAGTCTTATAAAGGCACTGCAACTATGCCCTGTGTTACACGTTAAGATCTAAGACATAGTTTGGCTTACTGTGTTAAGTCTGATTCTGTTAGAATTGTTCCTGCAAGCGAATAGTGGACTACAAAGACGTAGGATGGGAAGGCCGATTCTTTTAGAAGTTATGAAACAGTCCTGATACAGCATATATTATGTATGCACAATAGCTCGAATTAATGTTTCAGAAACTTTGGTACTAATTCAAAATGAAGTACATAACTGAAGCGCGACGGCATAGCAGAAGACCTCGCCATGCTTTCTGATTAGCTTTCAGTTAACCAGAAAGCACATCACAGCCCTTGAGTCAGCTCACATAAGCAGTATACGTGCACCACACAACTACAGTAAAACGATGTAAATGCTCATGTCTGTAGTCATCCTCTTTTCATGTCTTGGGTTGCTCATTCCCAAGTTTTAAACTTTCATGTGTTTCACCCCATGTAAACTTAAACTGTCATGCAAAAGGTAGCATACATTTCTTTTGCCTTGTATAGCAAAGCATTCCTGTATATGTTAGGCTCCACACCTTCCATACCTTATTAAATTAAGTGATCACATTGGTTAGTTCTCCACAAGTTTCATACCATCTCATTTTCATATACAGGTCAACACTGTCATAATAAATCTCTCAGTTTTAGATAAGCTTTCAATCCCTCTGCTCTTCCATATATAACCAAGTACTTACTCACACATACTAGCTCTTTATAACAAGCTCCCTGTTGCTTATCATTAATAAAATGCTCATGACTAGTGTAGCACCTCTTTCTATTTGCCATCCCAAACTTTATAAAAACTTAAGGGCTCACTTGTAGTGTAGTCCCACCATTGTCCCTTTCCTAGGTATTTGTCACAATGTTTGTTGTCTAAAAGTCAAGAATGTTTACTGAGATGCTGAATTCCACTGGTACTCTTAAGGCATGGTATATCCTAGCCTTTCATGAATGAGTTGCATATGCAGTTAATTTGAATGCAATTAGTATTCTATCAGGTCAGCTTAGTATATGTGTACAGAATAACTGTTGTATGTGCTCACACAGACAAGCAATAACAGGACAATCATATAAGCTGCAAATTCAGCAAACATCAAAATCCTTGCATAAATCCTAGAATACAACAAAACAAGTCATATGCCCTATGGAAAATGTAATTTATATCTGGTCCTGAGGCTAGCCCAGTAATTATTTATCTGAATTAAGTTTAAGGCACAGCATGTCATAGCAGAACTCCAGTGACCAGATCACTATACTGTATATGATGCATATCATAGTACATACAGGTGTACATACATTACTCCTTACTGCACTGACCAGCTTGCCTGGATAGGCAATAAATGAACTACAGATTACCACCTTCTGGCTACTGCATAGCTCTAAGCAATGCTAGTTAATAAATCACATTCCTTATTTGTGTTATGAATAAGCTTTTGCTGTTAGTACATACGCAGTTTAGAGAAAAATTATATTGTACCCACATAGTAGGATTTTCATTCATCATGGAACTCATGCAAATATAAGCTCCTTGGGTGTTTCCCATTTTTATTAATTATTTTTTTTCTTGATATCCACTTTATCATGTTCAGGGTTCCAAGGGAGCTGGAGCCTAACCAAGTGCACAGTGGATGTAAGGCAGGAACCAGCCAAGGACACAGACACACACACACACTTGGATGCCACATTTACATGTATAGCTTGTTCACCTACCAGTATGTTTTTGAGAGGTAGCAAGGGAATGAAAATTCTAGGGGCAATCCATACTTAAAAAGAAAGGACTTGCAAAACCTGCAGGGAATACCTGTCAGACACCAAACTAGGAAATCAAGCATTGTAAGGAAGCAATGTTAACAACTATGATGCCCAAGGTCTGGTCTCACTCAGGAAAGCAGTTCAAAATGATAAAAATTATAAATGGTATCCAAAGTAAATATACAACAGAGTCAGTCAGTCTTCAAGAGTGCATTTTTATTGATTCTTAGTCTATTAGAGTTGTAAATGAATAGTCTTAAATGTCATCACGGTTGAGATTATTGTTGTTTACATTTTTTAAGCTCATCACTGACATGGCGATTTGGGAATTATGCACAAGACAGGCTAGCAAAAGAGAAAGGGGCTTGCTGTCATAATTTATTTTGAAATTATAATTGCAGTTTTTTTTACTTTGTTTTAAAACAATACATAATCAAATCAATTATAAAACAAAGTTTATGTGAAACAATAAGTTTGGGTCTAAAACCAAAGGATGATTCTGTATGTCACATGGAGGCAAAAGTGAAAGTACATATAATAAGCATTTTTAATATGCTTTGCTCAATATGCAAATAGTGTTGTGATTCTTTGGTATATGTCATTTTTAAAATAATCCATGAAAGTTGGTAATTCATTTAGACTTCTATCAAGGTTATAAAGAAGGTTCTCTGCAAAATAATGAAAAATATTCTTTGTATTTTATCTCCGAATCATTGCATCACTAAATCACATTCCTCCTCTTTGAGGTGTAGCAGATAATTCAGTTAATCTGCAAAACAAAATCTTGAAAAATGTCTGAGGTGTAAAAAGTAGCTGTATCAGCAGTTAAGTTAAATGTAGTCCAATGATGCTTTTTAATGAGTTACCTTACTTCTGTAACTCCCCATCCACCTAGTACAGTTGTGTAAAATCTTAGCATGACAGTAGATGTCCCTCTCTTGAATGTTGCAGTATTCTTTACACAAGGGATCGCCTGCAAAGTGTAGCCCAACATCTAGCCAGTAAACCAAAGCCTTTGTAATTTATAGACAATGTACATCACACGTATGCTCCCCACACAAGGTGGAGGATGTAACAGTGATGTACCGATGCCCCCCACACAAGTTGGAGGATGTAACAGTGATGTACCGATGCTCCCAACACAAGGTGGAGGACGTAACAGTAATGCACCGATGTGCATACCACAGAATTGAAAAGCCCCAAGAGGAACAAAATGTCCCTAGGCACCAGGAGGAACATGTGCATACAGAAGGAGAAAAAAAAATCAAAAAGAATTCCTGGCCAGGAAGGCAAAAGGAATAGGACAGAGCAGAAGGGAAGGAGGGAGAGAATACCGTAACAGTGAAGAGAAGGACATCTACTGTTATGGTAAGATTTTACACAACTGTACTGTGCCCTTCCATATCACTGATGCAGTATTCAGTACATAAAGAAGTACACAAACATTCAAGAGGAGCTTGGGAGGAGGAAGGCAAAGAAGAGCCCTCTAAAAACCCATGCAGGATAGCTCTGGCAAACAACATCCAACCTGTAATGTTTAGTGAAGACATGGACAAATGTCCAAGTAGCAGACTCGTGGATGGAAGTGGTGTTCAGTCCTTTGAAAAAGGCACCTGAGAAAGCAACAGGTCTAGTAAAATGAGCCTTTAGAGAGGCAGAAAGAAATTTACCATGAAAGAAATAAAAAAGAAATGGCCTTAGAGATGAAGGAGGATATGGGTTGTTTAGAAAGTGCTAAACCCAAAGACCTGGGATGAAAGGAAAGAAAACGTTGCTCACATCTGTGAATGGTCTTAGTCTTATTCAAATAATACCTGAGCTGTCTATGTAAATCTAAGGTGTGAAGAACCTTCTCACTAGCAGACTGCAGAGGAGGAAAAAAGGATGGTAAATTAATAGAATGATTAAGAGGCAACTGATTGTACTAATCCTTAAGAAGGTGGTGGTCAAAGAGACACCTTGTCCATATGAAAAATTAAGAAAGGAGGAACAGCCATAAGAGCCTGGAGTAAAATTACTCTCTTAGCTGAAGTAAAGGCCAAGAGAACAGTAATCTTCCAAATACAATGTTGCAAGCAAACTGAAGTTGCAGAGTGAAAAGGAGCCTGAGTCAATTTTTCAAGAAAAAAAACAGATCCCAGGAAGGTGGAATAGGCTTCCTGGGAGGCCTGACATGAAGAATGCCTTTAAGAAATTGTTTGTCCTCAAACCCAGAGGCTAGAGGGAGAGTCAAGGGCCTACAAGCAGAAATGGCCGACAGGTGAGTTTTAACTGAAAAATATGCCAACCCAGCAAGTCACTTGATACTGGACAACTAGATCCCAGACCTGAAGAGGAAGTGTGCAAAGGAGGTAGGACTGTGCCCCCCCCCCCCCTTGCTTATTTAGATACCACATCACTCTGGTATTGTCTGTGAAAACTTTGAGGGGCCCTGGAAAAAAGAGGGAATGAAAAGCCTGAAGAGCTAAAAGGAGAGCTCTCATCTTGATGTTGATGTGATCTGACCTCTGATGGAGAGGTCAGAGACCCTGCACCTTGAGAGAACCGATGGAGACTTCCCACCCCATCTGAGGCAACTGAAAATACTTCCTAAGATGGGGTTGAAGATTGAAAAGGGTACCCTGGGCTGAGAGAAAGGTAATGAATATGCAATTGAAGCTTGAGTTTAAGAAATGGAAGGAAGGGAACCAGGAAATCCAGTGGATGACAGTGTTGAAGAGACACTGACTTGAAGAACCATTGTAGTTCTCTCATATGGAATATGGCTAGAGGCAGCACAGGAATAGTGGAAGCCATGAATCCTAGAACCTGTGACTGAAACCTGAAGAGGAGGAGATTGAAAAAAGGCAATCAGAAAGAGAGGGCATTGGGTGGAGGCAGGGATGCCAGCATGGGAATGGTCTGGATCCTGCAACCAAGAAAATATGATCCTGAGGAGGAACCAGAACTGATTTTTGAAAATTTATGGTAAATGCCAGGCATTTCAACAGACAAACAGTAAGTAAACTGAAGGTGCTGAAGCTGGACCTTGGGGGACAAAGCCTAAATGAGCAGGTCATCTAGATAAGGAAAAATCTTAACCTCTCATCCTGCAGAAGGCAAAGACAGGAACGAGGAAGTTGGTGAATACTCTTTGGGCAGTAGAGAGACCAAAGGGCAAAGCAGAAAACTGAAAATGTAAGGAAGAAATAGAGAAAGAAAAACTTCCTGAAAAGGGAACAGATGGTGATGTGTGGATAGGTATCCCTGGATCTCAAGGATGGGAAAGACGAAGGAACACTGTTTGAAAGGAGAACATCCAAAAGGAAGGGATCTTTAGAAAGGTGTTGAACTGAGAAAGGTCCAGAATGGGTCTCCAGATGCCTTCTTTCCTGGGAACCAGGAACATCATGGAATAAAATCCTTTCACTTTATTGGCAGGGGGCACAACTTGAATGGTCCCCCGAGCCAGAAGAGCCTGAATGTTCTGAAAAGAAAAATTGTTGTTGAGGAGTTTGAGGGTTGCCTAGAAAAGAAGGAAGGGATTTCCACACCATGAAATATCCCTAGCAGATTATGGATAGTACCAGTGTGTCTTGAGTAATCCTTAACTGATTGGGAAGGGACAGGGAAAGACGAAGAGTTAAAGGAACCTGGCCTAGGGAACGGAAAACAAACTGTCAGATAAAAACCTGTTTGTTCCTGAAAAGGAGGATTCTGAGAAGTAGGAATCTGAGTAGACTTAGCAGGGGCTACTTGCCTAGAACCCTTTTTACCTTTAGGAGGAGGAGGGTGAGACAATCTGGGATCAAAAGCAGATTTGGATGGATAATTCCTCTGACATTTAGGAATAGGAGAAACAATCACAGGCTTCAATTCCTGCAAGGCCTTACCTTTATTTTGGTTGGACATAAAAAGCTCAATGATAGTAGAGCCAAAAAAGTTCTTATCATGAGGGGCATCCAACAATTTAGCTTTAATGTCATCAGGTAAAGGCTGAAGACAAAGCCTCAAAACAGAAACAAATGCAGCAGTCCTAGAGGAAATATCAGCTGCATCATAACTAAATCTAATAGAGTGATGAGCCAGTTGAGAGGTAGAACCCAATAAAGAAAGTGCCAAGACCTTCCCTTTCAAATCAGGGTGGTCAGAAAGTGCCTTAAAAAATTGAGAAAGGGTTAAAACATACCAGGTGTAATGAGTCTGGTAATTAATAGTCGTAAAGTCCTATTGGCTTTCTTTAGTTATGTTAGGAACCTGGGTGGGAATTCCCAGATATGCTCAGAATTAGTCCAAAATGACAAAAAATACACCAAAACCACAGACATTGCCAACATCCTAGCTGACAGGTTCAGGGCAAACTTCTCTCCCCCCTCCACCAAAAGGGCAAATATCTATCCCAGCAGAGTGCTGCCCCCCTGACATCTCAGATGCTCAGGTAAGAGCCACCCTCTCCAAAGCAAAAAACACAGCATCAATGGGACCAGACGGTGTCCCGGGCTGCATCCTGCATGAACTCCAAGAAGAGCTAAACCCAAACATAAAACTACTGTTCAATCTCAGCCTTACTACAGGTTATGTACCCAAAGAGTGGTGTCCAGCAACAGTGGTCCCTCTCCACAAAGGTGGTGCCTCAACGGATCCTGGAAACTATCGCCCCATAAGCCTGACTAGCTTGGTCTGCAAAGCTATGGAAAGGATCATCATGGACCTCATAAATAAAGATATTGGGGACCTACAGACACTGGATCCTACCCAGTTCGGCTTTAAGGGCAGATCCTGCCTCTTAAACCTGGTCGATTTCTTTGAAACAGTCACCAAGGCCATTGACGAGGGGAAGGTGGTCCACACAGCCTACCTGGACCTCGCAAAAGCCTTCGATACAATACCCCACTCGGGCATTATAGATAAGCTCACCAGCTTAAATATAAACCCCTATGTCACTAGATGGGTTGCAAACTGGCTCAAGGACAGAACGCACATGGTTAGAATTGCTGGAGCCATGTCAGACTCCAAACCAGTTACAAGTGGCATCCCACAAGGCTCAGTCCTGGGGCCTCTCTTGTTCGGTATATATTTCTTGGAGGTACAGGCCAACACGGAAGGACTGTGGCTGACCAAGTTCGCAGATGACTGCAAACTAGGCGCCATAATCGACTCTCCAGCCGACACAAGCATCCTCCAAAAGGGCCTCATAGAAACAGACAACTGGTGCCAGAGCCATGGCCTTAAGCTAAATGCCAAAAAGTATACAGTCATCCCCTTTGGCAAAAACAAAGTGCCCACAAATTACCACATAGGTGGTAATCCATTAAGTACGGAAGTAGTAATTAGGGATCTGGGGACCCAAGTTGATAGCAATCTCTCATTTGACAACCACGTGGCCAAAGTGGTTAGAAAAACATTTTATATAGCCCACCTAATCATAAAGGGATTCACATCTAGATCAGGGGAGGTCATCGTGCCTCTTTACTCATCCCTCATCAGGCCCATAATTGAGTACAATGCCCCTTTTGGGATGTACCTTACCAGACACCTGCAGCAACTGGAAAGACCCCAAAAGTACCTCACCAAGAGGATCAAAGGGCTCGAACAGATGCCATATGCTGCCCGGTTAAAGAAACTCCAGCTCTACTCAGTGGCATACCGCCTGCTCAGAGGCGATCTGTGCCTGACGTATAAAGCCATGTCCAACCCGGAATTAATGGACATGCTGCACCTCAGAAAATCCAAATCCCATCAAGCTACGCTCGAGACTTGAACCTCAGCACTGAAATAAATAGGACATGCTGGAGGGACAGATTCATAACCCAGAGGCTCCCTTCACTCTGGAATAAAATCCCAGTCCAGGTTAGGCAGAGTCCCTCATTGACTCTCTTCAAGAGGAATCTTGATGAGTGGATGGGGGATCGTAGGTTTACCCCGGGTATCACTTCTGTGTCACTGTTAGACAGAGGCACAGTATACTAACCTCGATAAAGGGCATAGCAAAATTAATTTAAAATGGGTGGCGAAAGCCAAACACACTCTGGCTAGGCTTATAAATGCCCTAGGACAGATAGCCTAGTATGAACCTATGAACCTATAAAAGCCAGGGTGGCAGCAGTAAAGACTTTTTTCCAGATGTTCCATGGCTTTACTATCTTTATCTGAAGGAAGTAGTTTAGTAGATGGCAAAAGTTTAGAAGGTTTGTCAGAAGATACATACACAACATAAGGACTAGGAGAAGGACATTTGTACAAAATTAACATCACCAGACACACTAAAATCCATCAAGTTTCTTGGGTGCTGGAGGTTGAGAATCAGATGCAACAGAGGCTGTGGAGAAGGTATCTAAGAGGGCAGCCAAGACTGGAGGAACAGCAGAGAGTTTGGGAGAGTTCATCTGGAATAATTGATAACACTTCCTTGGAATATCAGAAACTTGAGAACAGTCCCATTTGAAATTTTCCATCATGCAAGAAACAGTGTCCTCAAAAGAGAGTTCTTCTAAGGGAGAATCTGGACTAATAAAATCCTCTTCCTGAGATCCATAATCCAAAGGAGAAGGAATTTGAGAAGAATATGCCAAAGACTCTTTCCCAGAATTCAAATCCTCTTCAGAGGACTCCTGCCATCTGGCCTTCTTAAGAGGAGTAAATGACCAGGGAGGAGCAGGCACAGAGACTCCATAAGGAGGCTTTAAAGCCATTAAGGCATTAAACAACTCAGAGTAAAATCCTGACATTCCCATTAGGGATCTTTAACATGAGGGGAAATAAGCTTGTTTTTTGTTTCATCTTTTGAGGGACATTTTCCCAAAACCCTAGGAGGTTCAGACCCTTGCCAACACTCAGCCGATGGAGTAGGAATTTCTTCCTGAACTAAAATTTGGAGTATGCCCTTAGGTCCCTCAAATATAATCAGCTGAGGTTCCCTTTGATATCAGGAGCAGATGTTTGTAAAGCCTCCAGGGACATGCAAGAAATCAGATCTAGGCTGGCCTCAGAGAGTTGCAGTAGAGTAATCCAAAACAACAGCTGGACAATCCTCTGGGCTTTCACCAGCCTTAAGAGAGATGTCCGGGGAGGCAGGACAACAGCTGAATTAGACACGAGTTTTTTGTCCTTTTCTTGGCAGGCGGCTAACCCTTGGAATGGGAAGACTGCAGCATAGCACCTTGCACCAACAATTTAAGTTGTTGATTCTCTAAGTACAGAGGGTCTTACGGACAAGCGCTTGGTAGATAGAACACTGCTTATAGTTGTGAGAAGCACCCAAACAGAGGGTCTTAAGGACAAACGCTTGGTAGACAGAACACTGCTTATAGTTGTGAGAAGCACCCAAACAGAGGGTCTTAAGGACAAACGCTTGGTAGTCAGAACACTGCTTATAGTTGTGAGAAGCACACAGACAGAGGGTCTTACGGACAAATGCTTGGTAGACACAACACTGCTTATAGTTGTGAGAAGCACCCAAACAGAGGGTCTTAAGGACAAACGCTTGGTAGACAGAACACTGCTTATAGTTGTGAGAAGCACCCAAACAGAGGGTCTTAAGGACAAACGCTTGGTAGACACAACACTGCTTATAGTTGTGAGAAGCACCCAAACAGAGGGTCTTAAGGACAAACGCTTGGTAGACACAACACTGCTTATAGTTGTGAGAAGCACCCAGACAGAGGGTCTTACGGACAAACGCTTGGTAGACAGAACACTGCTTATAGTTGTGAGAAGCACCCAGACAGAGGGTCTTACGGACAAACGCTTGGTAGACAGAACACTGCTTATAGTTGTGAGAAGCACCCAGACAGAAGAGACACTGCCTGTGATGGTCTTTATGGGGAATCTGCCTCCCACACTGCCATTTTCCCTTTCTGGCAACATGTTAACACACCAAAATACAAATAGAAGGAGATGAGAAGAAAACCTAATAGGGCACTTATCTGAAACCTGGCTCAGTAACCAGCACAGAAGGAACAGTCATGGCAGACATTCAATGATGGCATTCATACTGGTGGCAAAGTTCTGAGTTATGTACATCATCTTTATACCCTACGCCTTGCGTGGGAAGCATACGTGCAATGTATGATATTTATAAATTCCAAAGGCTTTGGTGTACAGGTAGGATGTTGAGCTACCACTGGCAGAAGATACCTTATGTGAAAAATACTGCAACAATGATATTGAATGACATCAGCAGTAGCTCTTTAGTTTTCAAATTGGGGAGGATTTAGCATAATGGTTAAGATCTTTACCTCACAAATAGAAGTTACGGGGTTTGATTCTGACTTCTGGTTACTCTCTAGACTTATAGTAGTCAGCAGACTGATAACCTAGGTGATTGGGAGTTGACACAATGGTTAAAGGTGCTTAACTCACAGACACAGGGATCAATTCTCACATTTGAAAGGGAAATTAGTAAAGTTTAAAAAGGCCCAGAAGGACTGCTTTTGCAGTACTTACCTATGAATCTAAAATAACTATAAACAGCAAAAGATAGAAACAACGGCTCTAATTTTCTTGTAGGTGCTAATCTTTCCAAAATAAGATTTTAGATTCCTGCAGACATTTAGGATATAATATAGCTTATCACTTGCCTGTTTAGGTAAGAAAAAGCACAAACTGACTTTGTTAGCTCAGTAACTGTTTTAGGCATGAATCCCATCCTGCAAAAAGTGGTATAGGGCTTACCACAAACTGCTGACGCAGAAAAATATCTGTAGTACAGAAACTTCTTATCTGCTGTGGAGGGAGGCTGAAAGGTATGCAAAGTAAGCTCCTCTGTCATAGCCTAGTGGGACTAGCCTGCTCAAGAAAGGACAGATAAATAGTAAATAAATGTAGGCCGACAGCTGAGGACAGATTGCATCTTAATGGTCTCTATTGAAAAGATGCCTTTAACATTAGTTTTACTGCAGGCTGTACATTGAAAATGGGGGTACTTCTTTATATATGCTTAAAAAGCTAAATTGTGTATATTGAAAGGGAACAATACTAACCCTGAAGCTAACGCAGTGCAAACATTCTAGGTTACATGTCATAGTTCCAGTTTGTGTTACTTCTGGATATAGACCACAACAAAAATGCCTAGTTTCCAAAGTATGAATTCCTAGGTTCAGGCTTCCTACCTTTCTTCAATATTTGAATGGCCTGTTGAAGTAAAATATGCTTATTTACAGTCAAAGAGAGAATATTCATCCCATCACTTTCTGAAATGTCAGCACTGGGTGCATTTCTCTGTTATGTTTTTATGAAAGCAGGGAGAGTATCAAAGGCGATTCCAGTAAACATTGTACAATAATCTGGTACCCTAACAAAAATGATTCATTTTATTGTTGATTTATGGTTCTTATAATCGTGTTAAAAAACATATCTGTTGTATCAAGGGTGCTCGTGGGAGGGTGCTGGTGGGAAGGCACAGCAGACCTTTATGACTCTGAAGGAAAAGTGCCAGTCTTCCATGCTTGGACCTGGGGACTAAATGCACATGAATTGTTTTCATATGCATTATTTCATGAAGCCATTTGATATAACTGCCTGTGATCCCATAAGCGTGCAGTAGTACTGAACACTCAAAAGACCAAATTCAACTTATATGATATGGGCAGGTACTTGCTGATGAAAATTCAACTTGTATGACATGAACAAGTACTTGCTGATAACTACCTTCAGACTGCATTGCCTCTGCAGGTGTACAGCTTGAAGACTGAATCAGTTTTCAGAATGCACTATGCTGGACCATCCTTACTTACCAAAACAGCAGAGTGTTGCAGCTTGAATATGAATAATGTTGGGACAAAGATTTGAAGATCAACCATGCTTTGGTATTTTTTTTATCTATATGTTATGTCTTTAAGGATGAGCACCTCTTGCCCTACATTCTTAAACACTGCAAATATGCATCCCAAGCACAGTCAGTGGGGTTGTTCATGCTGTCTTTTGTGGCCAGAAAGCTGTGTAGGGAAGTCAGTTCAGTCAGGTTTTGATGGTGAGTAAGGTCAAAGGACTAAATGGACTGATCCCAGATGGATCTGTGTGCTACTTGGTCTTTCCCCTGCTTATGTATTTAAACTTTAACTGGGTAAAAGAATTGGTCAAAGGACCCTCTTCAGCCATGACCCAATCCACCATGGCAAAGACAATAGCAAGGAAGAAATGCATTTAGGATTTGAAATAAAAAAAAATATTGCCATTAAGACACTTTACAAAGATTGCAAGTACAATACACAAACAAGGTGTGACACTGAATAAGGAAAACATAAAACAATTACAATAATGCATACATTATCCATGCTTAAATATACAAAGTAAACATCATCATAAATACAAAGCTGCACATAAGCACAATACACACAATGCCCACAGCACTGTAATGTGTTATTATAGTGTTACAGACTAGGCATTCACAACTGAATGTTGCATGGTTGCACAAAAAAGTGGGGGCTAATTATATCTGGATCACACTTAGGTTCATAGGTAGGTACTAGGCTATCGGCCTAAGGGCCTAAGTAAGCCTAGCCAACAAGGTTCTCTGGCTTACACCAACCAAGAAAGTTAATTTCCTGTGCCCCTGTTGAGCAGAGCCACAGAAGTGATCCCCGGGGTTTATTTCCTATTTCCCGTCCACTCAAGATTTTTCTTGAAGAGTGCTAATGAGGAACTTTGCTTGACATAGATGGGTAGCTTGTTCCAGAGTATAGGAAGTCTCTGGGACAGGAATCTATCCCTCCAGCATGTCCTGTTTATTGCGGTGATAAGGTTTAGGTCCCTAAAGTGTGTAGCTTGGAGGGATTGGGATTTCTTTAGGTGTAGCATATCCAACTGCTCTGGGTTTAACATAGCTTTATATGTTAGGCAGAGACCTCCTCGGAGTAGGCGATATGCTATAGAGTAAAGCTGGAGTTTTTTGAGATGGCCAGTGTAAGGGCATCAGTTTGAAGCCAATAATCCTCTTTGTGAGGTAATTCTGTGGCCTTCCCAGCTGTTGCAGATGTCTTGTGAGGTACATTCCAAAAGGGGCGTTGTACTCTACAATGGGTCTAAAGAGTGCTGAGTAGAGGGGAACAATGACCTCTTTTTCATGGATGAGAACCCTTTTGTGATGAGGTGTGCCACATAGAAGGATTTCCTGACTACTGTGGTGATGTGATTATCAAAGGGGAGACTACCATCCACATGGGTCCCAAGATCTCTTATCACACATTTGGCATTAAGTAGACTGCCATTTATGTGGTAGTTCATGGGTACAGAGTTTTTACCAAATGCGATGACAATGCACTTTTTGGCATTGAGCTTGAGGCCATGCCTCTGAACACCAAGCATTTGTCTCAGTGAGGCCCTTCTGTAGGATATCCACATCATTTGGGGATTCTACTATGGTTCCTAGTTTGTAGTCATCTGCGAACTCCGTTAGCCAGAGGCCTTCTGTGTTGGCCTGTACTTCAGAGAAGTAGACATCAAACAGGAGAGGTCCCAGGACTGAACACTGTGGTACTCCACTTGTCATTGGTGTGAAGTCAGATTTGGTGTCTGCAACTTTTAGAGTGTGGGTTCTGTCAGTGAACCAGATGGCAATCCATCTTGTGATGTAGAGCTTTATACCTAGTTTAGTGAGTTTAGCTATAATTCCAGAATGGGGGATGGTGTCGAAAGCCTTGGCGAGGTCAAGATAGACTGTGTGAACCACCTTATTCTCATCAACAGCTTTGGTGACTACCTCAAAGAAGTCTATCAGGTTCAGAAGGCATAATCTGCCTTTCACAAACCCGAACTGGGTGGGGTCCAGAGTTTGGAGGTTACCAATGTCTTTGTTTATGAGTTCCATGATGATACTTTCCATGGCCTTGCAGACCAGGCTCGTCAGGCTAATAGGGCGATAGTTCTCAGGATCAATGGCTTCCCCTTTGTGGAGTGGGATAACTGTTGCTGTGTGCTATTCAGTGGGCACAAAGCCTGGTGTGAGACTATGATTGAATATTGTGCTTAGCTGGGGGAGCCAGTTCGTCCGGTCCCATGGATGCTGTGTGTTTGGTTTTAGAAAGTGCAGCTTTTACCTGCATAGATGTGATTACAGGGACTCCGCATTCTTCCTGTATAGATATGGGCCCTTTAGGGGGTGAGAGGGTGTTAAAGTTAGCACTGAACTTATCTGCTAGGATGATGGCAATATCAGTTGGTTCTGTAATTTTCGTGCCGTTGTGCTGTAACTCAGAGCAGATCTGGGTGTTGCCATTGAGATTCTTGACATAGCCATAGAATGCTTTGTAGTTGCCCCTAGAATCAGTGGCGATTTTGTTTATGTAGCTAGCTTTGGAGGATCTTATAATGGATCTCAGCTTCTTACTGAGGCTGACCAGGGAGCTCCTCCACTTATGGGATTTTACTGTCTTTTGCAATAGTTTCTTCCCTCTGTAGGGTTTGTTTATGGCAGGGGACCACCAGAATGGCTTCCTTTTTTTGGAGGATAGCATCTTGGTTCTGTTTGGGATAGCACGATCCATGCACTCGTGCAAGTGCTTATAGAGGGCATTTGTGTAGGATTTAGCAGTTGTAACTGTATTGTCCGTCTTCATGGGTGTCATGAAGTTCATGACTTCTGTCTTAAGAAACATGAAGTTGGCTTTGGAGAAATTTTTTACAGTTGTTTCCTTAATGGTGGGTGGGGGCGGGATGTGGATATCTAGGGTAATTATCTTATGGTCGGATCTGACCAACAAGGAGTTGACTTCAGTTGTGGAAAACCGGTCACTCATGTTGGTAATGACTAGGTCTAGGATATTGTTGCCCCTGGTGGGGGTGTGGATAAGTTGATCCAGGGCATTGGAATTTATGAATTCCAGAAAGAGAAAGAGTTGAGCGAAGGAGTTGGTACATGAGTAGTTTTCCTAATTAATGGTGGGGTAGTTCAAATTGCCCATTATTAGGGTGTTTGGTTGGACTCTAATATTTTCCAGTATATCAAGAAAAGAGGAGTGGGAATCCTGGGGCATGGTGGGGGATCTGTAGCAAGCTACAATTTGGATTGCAGTTTTGCCCAGAGTTAGTTGCACCTGTATAACCTTGGATGCATTATGCTGCACAACGAGCCTGGAGGTGTGGATATCCTTAATGAATATAGGTTCATAGGTTCATACTAGGCTATCTGCCCTAGGGCATTTATAAGCCTAGCCAGAGTGTGTGTGGCTTTCACCACCCCTTAGGATGAGAATACTATACCCATTAATTTGCTGTGCCTCTGTCCAGCAGTGATACAGAGATGATTCCCGGGGTAAACCTATGATCTCCCATCCACTTGTCAAGATTTCTCTTGAACAGAGTCAGTGAGGGGCTCTGCCTCACATGGACTGGGATTCTGTTCCATAGTGTAGGGAGTCTCTGGGTGATGAATCTGTCCCTCCAGCACGTCCTATTTATATCCGTGTTGAGGTTTAAGTCTCTTGCTCTCGTGGCTCTGGTGGATTTGGATTTTTTGAGGTGGAGCATGTCCATTAATTCCGGGTTGGACATGGCCTTGTATGTCAGGCACAGATCACCTCTGAGCAGACGGTATGCGACTGAATAGAGCTGGAGTTTCTTCAGTCGGGCATCGTATGACATATGTTTGAGCCCCTTTATCCTTTTGGTGAGGAACCTTTGCGGTCTTTCCAACTGCTGCAGGTGTCGGGAAAGGTACATTCCGAATGGGGCGTTGTACTCAATCATTGGTCTGATAAGTGAAGAGTACAGGGGTACAATGACCTCTCCTGATCTGGATGTGAATCCCTTCATGATCAGGTGGGCAATGTAGAAGGTCTTCCTAACCACTTTGGCAATGTGAGTGTCAAAAGAGAGGTTACTGTCAACTTGGGTCCCCAGGTCCCTGATAACTTCTTCTGTGTTTAATGGATTACCACCTATGTGGTAATTAGGGGTTACCTTGTTTTTCCCAAAGGGTATGACTATATATTTTTTGGCATTTAGCTTAAGGCCATGGCTCTGGCACCAGTTATCCATTCCTATGAGACCTTTCTGGAGGATGTCTGTGTCTGATGGAGTGTCAATTATGGTGCCCAGTTTGCAGTCATCTGCAAATTTTGTCAACCACAATCCCCCTATGTTTGCTTGCACTTCAGAAAAATAAATGCCGAACAAGAGGGGGCCCAGGACTGAGCCCTGTGGGACACCGCTCGTGACCGGCTTAGAGTCTGACATGGCACCAGCAACTCTAACCCTGTGTGTTCTGTCCTTGAGCCAGTTTGCAACCCATCTTGTGACATATGGGTTTACATCTAAGCTGGTGAGCTTTTCTATGATGCCCGAGTGGGGTATTGTGTCGAACGCTTTTGCTAGGTCAAGGTAGGCTGTGTGAACTGCCTTACCCTCATCAATGGCCTTAGTGACTGTTTCAAAAGTTGACCAAGTTCAAGAGGCAGGATCTGCCCTTGACAAAGCCAAATTGGGTAGGATCCAGTGTCTGTAGGTCCCCAATGTCTTTATTTATGAGTTCCATTATGATCCTCTCCATAGCTTTGCAGACAAGGCTCGTCAAGCTTATGGGGCAGTAATTTCCAGGGTCCGTAGAAGCACCGCCTTTGTGGAGTGGGACCACAGTTGCCGTCGCCATTCTTTGGCACGATCCTGTAGTAAGGCTAAGATTAAACAGCAGCCTTATGTGTGGGTTTAGTTCCTCATTGAGTTTGTGTAGCACACATCCGGGGACACCGTCCGGTCCCATTGATGCTGTGTTTTTTGCTTTAGAGAGAGCAGCTCTCACCTGGGCATCTGAGATGTTTGGGAGGCTAGACTCTGGTGGGATAGATATTTCTCCTTTGGGGAGGGAGGAGAGAAATTTGCACTGAACCTGTCTGCCAGTATGGTGGCAATGTCTGTGGGTTCAGTGATTTTTTTATCATTTTGGACCAATTCTGAGCATATCTGGGAGTTTCCACCCAGATTTCTAACATAGCTAAAGAAGGCTTTATGATTGTCTTTTGTGTCATTAGCGATTTTTCTCTCAAAGTTGGCCTTGGATGATTTTATGAGTGATCGTAGTTTTTTGCTAGTATTGATCAGAGATGCCTTCCCATTTAAGGATTTTGCTCTGTCATGTAGTAGCTTTCTCCTCTTGTTGTAGAGTTTGTTTATGGCTGGAGTCCACCAGACCGGGTGCCTGCCTTTGGTGGAAAGGGTCTTGATTTTATTAGGGATTGCTTGATCCATACATTCCTGGAGGTGCTCAGAGAAGGCATTTGTAAGGGTTTCAGCAGCGTGGGTTGTGGTTTCCACTGGCTCGGGGCCTTGAAGGATACCACTCCAGTCTTAAGAAGTGTGAAGTTTGCTTTTGTGAAGTTCTTCACTGTGGTCTTATCTGCTGGGGTGGCGGTGGGATGTGGATCTCCAGTGAGATTAATTTATGGTCTGATCTCACCAATGAGGGATATACTTCCGGTGTGGAGCATTTTGTCCCCATGTTTGTGATGATCAGGTCTAGTATATTTTCTCCTCTTGTGGGAATGGTGACTAGTTGTTCCATAGCATTTGAGTTTATGAACTCAAGGAACCTTTGGGCTAGGGTGTTGGGGCTTGAGTAATGTTCCCAGTCTATGTTTGGGTAGTTGAAGTCACCCAATATGATGGTGTTTGGAGAGAAATTTATACTCTCCAGTGTCTTCAGGAAGGCTGTGTGGGTTTCCTGAGTTTGAGAAGGTGGTCTGTAGCATGTTACAAACTGTAGGGCAGTTTTACCTATGGTTAATTGCACCTGGATGGTCTCCGATGCTTCGTGCGTTGCCACTAACCTGGAGGTGTGGGTATCCTTTATGAATATGAATATGAACACACCTGCGCCTTGGGTGTTCTGGTAGATGACCAAAAAGTGTGGTATGAGTTATAACCTGGTAATGCTGTTGTGCAGCTCTGGGAAAAGTAGTCACAATGGATGTCAAGTATATGAGACCCCAGAAATACTCACTCTTTTGTTAGGGTCTTTCTATATAAACTTCAGTCCCTACAAACTGAATCCTCTAAGGCAGTTAGTGATACATCTCTATTTTATGGTGAATGGTCTGAGATAAAATACCTGACTGGTTAGTTGCCTTTTTGTGACAGAATCACAGTATCTACATAAGAGATCATCGGAGTCATTTTTTCCTTTTCAAAACAAAAATCAGAAACTATTGCTGTTGGTCTGTGTCACAGGGTATTTATGGCTTGTGTGCACCCCAGCAGAGTCAGGGTTAGATAGCATACAGGGCACTATACAGAATGGCCAGGTAGGAATGGGCATAAGTAGCCACTGTAAGTTCAGTCTTCCTGAGGTGGAGGAGGGATCTATGTCATTCTGCCTGTGCTCCATTCATTGGCCAGCTGGACAGCATCTCAAGCTAGCAGGAGAAGGGAGGTGTGGCCTCCTAGTGTGTGTACATGCACACTAGTGGGGGCCCAGCATACTGAGAAACATCACATTACTGGTGCCCTACTGTGAAGGGTCTAGTATACCAACAAACCAGCAGAGAACAGGTAAAAGTATCAGAAAAAAATGTCCTAGCAGTAAATGAGGGGTTTCCTCTACTTCAAATATTAGTCTTGACTGCAAGACAATCTCCTCTTTAAAAAATGAAGTCCTCCATCGGGTAATATGGAGTGATAGACCAACATATGGTAATGCAAGGGGTAAAATGGGAATTCAGGCATAAGGTAGTAAAGGCTGAGGCAAAGTAAATAAATGAAAAAAACTAAACTAAAACAAAAGCCCACAGATCAGCTAGCTACTACTAAAAATAATCTATGCATCTCCAAGAGAGAGACAAGTCACATGTAATTTAATCAGTCATTTACATGACTTCCAAATAAGTTAATAAAGCTTACAAATGCCTGGCCCTCAGTGTCCTCTTTAGATAGAGATCATCATTATTCTTTCAGGAAAGCTTGGTTAGAATTAGAAAAGTCCGCGAGTCATCAGCCCAGTAACAATCTATGAAGCATACAGTCTTAAATATCAGGAGCAAACTTGTTGAGATCCTGTTTTGTTGAATTTGTCTCTGTAGATCCCATCAGAAGTGATACTTCACATTGTTTTTGCATACCCTTGATCAAGCATTGTGGGAGGTTTTGCCATGACCCTCCAACTAATACAAACCCCCTCTGAGTCATAACATTACTGAGGTAGGGGAATAAACATGGACATGTGACCACATTGCCTTCAATAAAGACAAAATGTAGTGCTGGGTGAATATCTTTGTTGTGCTACAGTTGTCACCTATATTATTCTTGAATGCTTTTCACCAAAATTACAACTATTTTACTTCTTCTTCTTTCGGCTTTTTCCTGGTAAGGGGTCACCACAGCGGATCACCTGTCCGCTCATGATTGGCAGTGGAGTTTTACGGTGTCAAGTTGCCAGCCCAGCACCCAACATTCCACAGAAGGCATACACGTACACATTCACACCTAGGGCCAATTTAGAATGTCCAGTCCACCTACAGCATGTGTTTGGGATGTGGGAGATAACTGGAACACCCGGAGGAAACCCATGTGACCACAGGGAGGACATGCAGACTCCGCACAGAAGGCACCCCAGCAAAATTATAACTAGTTTATAGACATTTAATTACATATTTATTTATTTATTTACATTTGTCGACCGAGTAGTGTCTGACTGGGCAAGTATCCCATTTTCTGTGGAGACACAGGGCGAAAAGCTCCACAAGAAAAAAGAAAAAAAAAATCAGAAATACCATAGAAACATACATACATGAAAAAATGCGATAAAAAATAGTTTCACCATATAGGCTCATAGGTTGGTACTAGGATATCAGCCCAAGGGCCTATACAAGCCTAGCCATAACAATTCCCTGGGTATTTCTTCCCACAATATTTACTTCCCTGGAACCCTGTCTAGCAGGGCAACTGATGTGATCCCTGGGGTAAATTTCCTCCCATCCAGTCGTCAAGGTTTCTTTTGAAGAGGGCCAAGGAGGTGCTCTGCTTCACATGTATGGGCAGTCTCTGGGTCAGGAACCTATCTCTCCAGCACGTTTTTTTTTCATTGTGATGACAAGGTTTAGGACCATGGAGCATGTGGCTCTGATGGATTGGGATTTCTTTAAGTGTAGCATGTCCAACAGCTCTGGGTTTGACATGGCCTTGTATGTTAAGCAGAGATGGTCTCTGAGTAGATGATATATGACAAGAGTATAGCTGGAGTTTTTTTTAGTCAGTCAGCATAGGGCATCTGCTTTAGGCCTGTGATTCTTTTAGTGAGGTGTTTCTGTGGCCTTTCCAGTTTTAGATGTCTTGTGAGGTACATACAAAATGGGGCGTTGCACTCTATGATGGTTCTAATGAGGGATGTGTACAGTGGGACAATGACCTCCTTTTTTCTGGATGAAAAGCTCTTAGTGATGAGGTGTGCCACATAGAAGGATTTCCTGACTGTTGTGGCGATGTGGTTATTGAAGGTGAGACCACTGTCCACCTGTGTTCCTAAGTCTCTTATCACACTTTCGGTGTTTAGTGTACTGCCACCTATGTGGTAATTCATGGGTACATGTTTTTTCCCAAAGGGGATAACTATACATTTCTTGGCATTGAACTTGAGCCCATGGCTCTGGCACCAAGCATCTGTTTCTGTAAGGCCCTTTTGTAGAATATCCACATCATTTGGGGATTCAATAATGGCTCCCAGTTTGCAGTCATCTGGAGTGGTTCCAGGACTGAACCCTGAGGTACTCCACTTGTCTGGAGCTGGATTTGGAGTCAGCTACTTTTACAGTGTGGGTTCTGTCAGTAAGCCAGTTGGCAACCCATCAAGGGTGATGTAGGGATTTATGCCCAGCTTAGTAAGTTTATCTATGATTCCAGAGTGGGGGATGGTGTTGAAAGCCTTGATGAGGTCCAGACAGGCTGTGTGGACCACCTTACCCTTGTCTATGGCTCTGGAGACTGATTTGAAGTAGATCAGGTTCAGGAGACACGATCGGCCCTTCATAAACCCAAACTGGATGGGGTCCAGTGTTTGAAGGTTGCCAATGTCTTTGTTTATAAGTTCCATGATAATACTTTCCATGGCCTTGTAGATCAGGCTCATCAGACTGATGGGATGGTAGTTCCCAGGATCCAAGGTGGATCCCCCTTGTGAAGTGGGATAACTGTAGCTGTGCACCACTCAGTGGGCACGAAGCCTGAGGTGAGGCTATGATTCAACATGAAACCTAGGTGGTGTGCCAGTTCATTTTACAGTTCATGTAGTACACAGCCGAGGATGTCGTCTGGTCCCATGAATGCCTTATTCTTAGCTTTGGAGAGTGCATTTTTTACCTGTGTGGCCGGGACTACCAGAATTTGGTAATCTTTCTGTATTGAGATGAGCCCTTTAGGGGGTGAGAGGGGGGTGAAATTGGCACTGAATTGATCTGCCAGGATATTGGCAATGTCCTTGGAATCAGTATATTTAATGTCATTCTGTTGTAGCACAGAACTGATCTGGGCATTGCCATTTAGATTCTTGACATAGCTATAGAATGCCTTGTGGTTGTCTTTGGAATCTTTGGCAATTTTATTTTCATAACTAGCTTTGGAGGCTTTTAGGAGGGATATCAGCTTCTTACTGAGGTTGGTAAGGGAGACTTTTTTTGCATCCTGGGATTTTCCTCTTTTCTGAAACAGTTTCTTCCTTCTGTTGTATAGTTTGTTTATGACAGGGGACCACCAGATTGGCTTCCTTTTTTTGGAGGAGAGCATCTTGGTTTAATTTGGGATGGCATGATTCATTCACGAGTGGATGTGCTCATACAGTGCTTTAATGTAGTATTTAGCAGTCGAACTTTCAGTTCCCATCTGCATGGGTGTCATGAAGTTTGTCACTTCTGACTTCAGTAGCATGAAGTTGGCCTTGGAGAATTTTTTTACGGATGTTTCCTTACTGGAGGGTGGGGGTGTGCTGTGGTTGGCAAAGGTGATTAGCTTATGGTCAGACCTAACCAACGAGAGGGTGACCATTGGTGCTGAGCATTGATTTCCCATGTTGGTAATGACCAGGTCCAGGATATTGGAGCCCCTGGTGGGACTATGGATTAGTTGATCCAGGGTGTTGGAATTTATAAATTCCAAGAACCTTTGGGCAAAAGTATTGGTACACAAGTCGTTTTCTCAGTTAATGGCAGGGTAGTTGAAATCACCCAGTGTTAGGGTGTTTTGTTGCATCTTAATATTTTCCAGTATGTTTAGAAAGGTGTAGTGAGAATCTTGGGGCATGGTGGGGGATCTGTAGCAAGCTACAATTTGGATTGCAGTCTTACCTAGTGTTAGATGCACCTGGAGAATTTCTGATGCATTGTGTTGGGCAACTAGCCTGGAGGTGTGAATATCCTTGGTGAATATGGACACTCCTCCACCTTCAGTGTTTTGGTCCTGGTTTGGTGGAGGAAAAGTGTGGTAAGAGTTGTAGCCTGGTATTGCAGGGGTGCTCTCTAGAGCATTGAACCAGGTCTCATTTACTGCACAGATATCGATGTTCTCCATTTTTAGGAGTTCCTCGAGAGAGTGCATTTTGAGGTTTAGACTTCTAGCTTTGAGTAGTATTACCTTCAGATTTTGCATACTTGTACCTGTTATGGTGGTAGTTTTGTCCTTTAAGCCTCATCTAAAAAAGGCACTATAGGGGTGGCAAGAGCCTTAGCCAGTAACCTGAATCCCAGGGGCGACAGGTGCAGACCATCTCTGGCAAAGCATGGTGGTTTGTCGATCATGTCATCCCAGACAGCCAGATACTGGATCCCCTTTGAATGACACCAGAAGCTTAGCCAAATATGAACAGTATAGAGTATGAAACATACAGAATAATACCATAGAAAGCTATGTGCACACAATAGTGATATTGTAGCAATTTGAGATTACAGAAATTTTAATAATAATACTTCTCTTTCAGCTGTTCCCATTAGGGGTTGCCACAGTGGATCATCTGTTTCCATTTCTTCCTGTCCTCTGCATCCTGATCTGTCACACCAACCACCTGCATGCCCTCTCTCACCACATCCATAAACCTTATGTTAGGCCTTCCTCTTTTCCTCTTACCTGGCAGCTCCAGCCTTAGCATCCTTTTCCCAATATACCCAGCATCCCTACTTAACACATGTTCAAACCAATGCAATCTTGGACTCTGGCTTTGTCTCCAAACTGTCCAACCTGAGCTGACCCTCTATTATACTGATTCCTAATCCTGTCCATCCTCGTCACACTCAGTGCAAATCTTAACATCTTTAACTCTGCCACGTCCAGCTCTGACTTGCCATTTTGTCAATGCCACCGTCTCCAACCCATGTAACATAGAAGAACTCACTACCTGCTTGTGGACCTTCCCTTTCCCTTTTACTGGTACCAGTCTGTCACAAATCACTCCTGACACTCTTCTCCACCCATTCCAACCTGCCTGTACTCTCTTCTTCACCTCTCTTCCACACTCACCATTACTCTGAACTGTTGATCCCAAGTACTTGAACTCATCCACCTTCTCCAACTCTACTCCCTGCACCCTCATCATTCCTCTATCCTCCCTTTCATTCACATACATCCTGTCTTAGTCCTGCTGACCCTCATTCCTCTCTTCTCTAGAGCATATCTCCACCTCTCCAGGGTCTCCTCAACCTGGTCCCTACTCCCACTACAGATCACAAAGTCATCTACAAACATCATAGTCCATGGGGCCTCCTGCCTGATCTCATCTGTCAACCTGTCCATCACCACTGCAAATAAGAAAGGGCTCAGAACTGATCCTTGATGTAATCCCACCTCCACCTTAAATGCATCCGTCACTCCCACCACAGACCTTACCACTGTCACACTACCCTTGTACATGTCCTGTACCACTCTTACATACTTCTCTGCCAGTCCCGACTTCCTCATACAATACCACAACTCCTGTCTAGGCACCCTGTCATATGCTTTCTCCAAGTCCACAAAGACATCATGCAGCTCCTCCTGACCTTCTCTATTTCTCCATCAACACTCTGAGCAAACATTGCATCTGTAGTGCTCTTTCCCAGCATGAAACCATACTGCTGATCACTAATCATCACCTCCTTTCTTAACCTAGCTTCCACTACTCTTTCCCATAACTTCAAGCTGTGACTGATCAATTTTATCCCTCTGTAGTTACTACAGCTCTGCACATCACCCTTATTCTTAATGACAGGTACCAAAACACTTTTTGCACTCCTCAGGCATCCTCTGACTTTCCAAGATTTCATTAAACAATCTGGTTAAAAACTCCAGTGCCATTTCTCCTAAGCACCTCCATGCTTCCACTGGTACGTCACCTGGGCCAACAGCCTTTCCATTCTTCATTCATTCATTACAGAAATTTTAAAACAATGCATTTTTTTCTAGGAAAATTTTCTCTTGAATAAATGCCATTAGCTGACCTACAAACAGATAACATGATGAAGGGTTATTTTCATTTCTCGGTATTTGACTTGGTTTATATAAACGAAAAAGGTGCAATTCAGGAAATACTCATTTTTTTTCTTGCAGCTCACTTTATATTATGAAATCCTCCTATCCATTAAAAATGACAATACTATTCGTGATAAACCTGTGATTATTACATGCTCAGTGATAACACCAATATTATAGACTGCATAACTCTGACAAAAACAACCTTGGAACATGTAACAATTATTGGAGTGTATACACCACCAAAGTCAAGTGCTGATGACCTAGAGAAATTCATGCATTTCTTGCATGAAACACAGAAGGGTAGAATAATAGTGGCTGGGGACTTAAATTTACCAGAAACAGATTGGAATAATACTGATTCAACAACAGTAGTAACAGAATTACTCATCATATATTCAGGAACAATTGCTTCAGATTGTAAAAAAACTTACCAGGAGATGGAACATACTAGACATTATTTGTGTTCCTAAAGAAATTACTTTTACTTTAAATCAAGTTTTACTACCATCGGTGTGCAGTGATCATGGGATTATAACGGTTAATTTGTTGCTAGATAATTCTGACAAACTGAAATCTAAACCAATGCACATAAGGTTAATTACAGATTATATTGTAGCAAAACAGTCACTACGTAAAACTAGTGATATCCAGGTAACCCTAGATACTGGAATCAAAATTAGATTATGTTGAAAAGCACTGCGCAAACTGGATCCAATCAAAGCACAGGGAGGAGATGGAATTAGTAACAATGACCCAAGATCATTCCAGCAGGAACTTACAGGACCATTATATATCTATTATTCACTAGGTCATATAAATATGGGGAGATTCCTCAAGAATGGAGACATGCACTTATTAAACCTGTCTTTAAAGGAAAGGGAAGTAGGACAAGCCCAGAGTTATATAGACTCAATTCTACTTTCATGTTGTGGAAAAATAATGGAGAAAGTAATATTGGATAAGTTATTGTCAGAATTGGAACGGTTGAAACTTGAAACCATATATTAGCATGCATATGCTGAAAATAGTTCTATTACCACCTGTAATATAATGTTCTATAACATAATACCAGCTATGAATGAAGCATTGTGCTGTGATATCATTTATATAGATTTAACTTCAGCATTTGACAGGGTCATACACAAAATATGGATTAATAAATTAGAACTAGGTATTGATGTACTCTTGATAAGATGGATAGCTGCATGGCTTACAAATAGGACATGGTAAGTATCATACAGCAGCTGGACAAGTGAAATTCTTGGTTATAGTCAAGGTGTCCCACAGGACTCTGCCCTAGGCCCTTACTTGTTTAGATTGTATCTTTCAGACCTAACTTTTTTTATCTGAGAGGTATTCTACAGTCTATATGCAGACAACCTGAAATTGGGTAAACTGATTACGTGTGTTACAGATAAGGCATGTCTGCAAAATCACTTGCTTAAATTGACCATTTGGGCACATGAGAATAATATGCTGATAAATGCATAAAAAAACTAAGCATATGAGATATGGGAGACAAATTGAAAGGTGAATATTTAATACAGCATACAGTGATTGAAACTGTAGACTCATTTAAGGACCTGGGTGCATGGGTAGATCTAGCTATGAATTTTTGGACTCATATCAACCAATTGGTTAATGATAATTATAGAACTATAAGTTGTATAAAAAGATTTATAAAGTCTAGGAAATATAAAATGAGGAAGTCATTGTTTATTGGTTACATTAGACCCTAACTTGAGTATGGAATAACAATATGGACACCCTATAAGAAAACAAGCATGAATAAACTAGGAAGAGTACAGCGGAAATATGCCAAGGGCTTCCATGAATGTGAAAATTTAAGTTATTATAAAAGACTAAAATATCTGAACTTGTACAGTGTCTCATAGATATCTAAGAGGAGACCTTGTTCAGGTATATAGGGCATTTAGAGAGACAACTACCTCGGGAAATGTTTGGGGTTATCAAAAAGTTCCAGAGTCTCATCAGACAACCTATGTAGAAGATTCTATAAGAATGAAAATTATACTAACTGGTTCTCTGCTGATGCATGGAACAGACTACCAAATTACATTAAAGCACGTACTAGTTTAGATATTTTTAAGAACAGCCTGTGCACTTATTATGGGAACACGTGTTCTGGTATATTGGCAAGCTATTTGTATATACGTATATATAATATACATAGAACATAATTCTAGGGTTGTAATAGTTTTCTTGCTGTGAAACGATAATTTAATAAAAATGTATGTACTATATAAACTTAACAGAAAATATGGCCAAAGAAAGGATTAAAATACTGGAAAGGATAGACAAAAAGCATCTTATATTTTTATTTTGTAAAAGTAGAGTTTTGGGAAAGAAAGAATGGTATTCCTTATGAGAACTTATCTGCTATTATTTTTTTACAATACTGCCTTGCAGTTTCATAAATTATACATATAAATTCAAATCTGTATGGCTTTCAGAAACAACAAAAAGAGAACTTTTAAGAACAATGCAAAGATTTCCATCTCATATGGGCCTAAACCTTGAGAAACCAGATAAACTTTAAAACTTGAATTCTAATCATGCTGATGATATAGTAAAATTAAAATGGCAAAATATACATAATAGTGAAAGCTCAAAAAAGTTGCAAATTGAACAACTGCTTAGAAGTAATGTTAACAGAAAGACATTTTACAGTTTTACTGGATACAAGTAAAATTAGAATTCATTATTTGATCACCAAATTTAATAAAATTAACCACAGTTATAATGGCACTATGACAAACATATGCATGAGCTTACCTGCTGCCTCCAATTAATATGTGATGGAAGAAATACAACCGGACGACCAAATGCCTTAGACCTGTTACCACTCCCAAAAAAAGTTGTTGAAATGGTGTACAAGTTTAAATCCAATCGGTAGTGTTAAGGAACAATGCTTAGTCAAGTTAGCTGTTCAATCCGATAAAAGGAACCAGTCCATTGATGAGAAACCAAAGTTGCTTTAATAATCCACAAAGACCGTGACAAACAAGCGCTTTCGCCTGACGCTTCCCAGGCTTTTTCAAGTTACATACGTATGTAACTTGAAAAAGCCTGGGAAGTGCCAGGCGAAAGCGCTTGTTTGTCACTGTCTTTGTGGATTATTAAAGCAACTTTGGTTTCTCATCAATGGACTGGTTCCTTTTTTATACGGATATGGAACAGCTAACTTGACTAAGCATTGTTCCTTAACACTACCGATTGGATTTAAACTTGTACACCATTTCAACACAACTTTTTTTGGGAGTGGTAACAGGTCTAAGGCATTTGGTTGTCCGGTTGTATTTCTTCTTAATATGTGATGGACACAAGCTCCAGATTCTAACCCCTATGCTGTTGCCATCAGTATTTAATATGGCATGGAGCCAGCAATATGTGGTTTGACTCCCATCACTGGTACATTTTCTGAATTAATCAAAAAAGTATGTTTTTCACACACAGATTAAAAAAAGGAAGAGACAATGTCAAAAGCAAAGTGCTTGCACAATTGTGTCACAAATATTGAGACATAACTGTGGTTTCCATTTAAAAATGTGGACAGCAAGCCAAAGTGGCATACCTCTAGGATTAGAAGCAAGCTAATACAAAGCACTTACAAAAGATCAAACAATCCATTTTCCCTGATAAATATTTCTAGTGAATCAAAGTAGTTTAAGAGCTGATCACTATTGGTACAAGCTATTTCTGCAGTTCAGCAAAAGGAGCAAGTGCCATTGTTTACAGTTTAAAATCAATTTATAGCTTAATGCTAGCAGAGCTTCTGTCACTATCCATTGCCATAATTTATTAGCCACCTCTGAAGTAAAACATGCTAAGAGTGCTCACATTTGCTTATGGAATATAGGAGTGGACAAGCAGATGAAGTATAGAAGACATCTCGGCCACAAAAATAGTATTCTTAAGTTGGATACTTATTTAAAATGGCCACTAGGAATAATGTCCATATCAAAGTGTGACAGCAGCCCGATTCAGCAGATTTCAAGCATGTTGTTATGTTGGCAGGTAATCACTAGTATTTAATTACATGTTTTTCAGTGCCAGGACATTATAAAGGACCTGTTCAGTGTGGTGAGCTTGTACAAGGGACAGCATAAATTCTATCATGTTCCTAGGATTTGCACATAACCACTCACACACAAACACACACACACGCAAAGCCATGCATTATTTTTGCTGTTAATGGACAGTACTACAGTTTTAGGACCACATCATCTACCTGAAAATATGTATGTAATATTACATAGAAATCCAATTTTAGAACTAAAACAAATGCTAACTTTCCTGTTGTATAAAATGCTAACTTTCCTGTTGTATATTGATGGGATGTCTGTTATGTTGAAAAACTCAGTGTCAGACTTCAGTTTGTGCTTTAACTTTTAATATGTGTAGTCTTTTTCCTGCACAAGTATTCTCACCAACTTTTGTTTTTCGAGAATTAAATTTTACGTTGCCAATGGTGTTTGCATCAGTTAAATACTATTGTAATACACCATGTACTATTCACCATAATGAAAATATGTTATGTTACAAATGCTGATATATCGATGCTGTCCCATATATTATGAAAGAAATGTTTGTTTACTTGCTTGCTTATATTTATGCAATGCATATAAATTTAATGGACAAAGCACCAAACTACAGGTCCTTCTTTGGAACAAGTCTTGAAAGACACATTAGCTAATCAGCTATAACTAGATGTCAACTACATTGAATCAATTATTCTCACTGTTCTGGCTACTGTTATGAAGCACAGGTATAAAACAAAAGTTGTATGAAGACAGTTAAAGAATGATCCATACCAAAAATAATAAACGGGACTCAATATGTTCATCATAACAATTTTCTGAGCTATATTGTATCATGACTAGTACTTACATATGATCCTCATTTTGTATTAACAAGCAGCAATTTTGCACAGAGAGAAATGTGTTAAACTAACAATTAGTAGCTAAGGTACTGGTAACTGTGTGCTAAGAACCTGTGTGCATATGAACCTTTCTGTACAGCATGCTCAAAAGCAGCTCTGTTGGATTGCAAATCTAATTAAAGCCAAAAGGCACTGTAATATAAACAAATTAATGAAATACTCAGTTCTTTAAAAAAACTTACAGACATTCCTACTAAGGACATAGATATTTTAGGTGTATTAGATGCATACCACACACATCATAGAAAATACTTCCTACCTACCTTTGACCTGTTTTCAGACTCCATCACCTCTAAATATCCTACTGGCCTACAACTTCTTGCTTCCTTCTTAATACTTACTTCGTGATTACCTGACATCTATAAAATACAGATCCCTTTACTTAATGATGCTACTTTTCAGCTTATCCTCTATTCTCTTATACTGGGCCATCTCTCATCTTACCATGACTCAGTTATACCTCTCAACATCTCTCCAGCTCTGCACCAACCACTTACCTCAACGTCCACCCTAATCTCCCCACACATCGCACCAGACCTATTTAATTATGCCCCTCAACTTCACGCCAAGTATAAACTGGTTAACTCCATTTCAATTCAAATCAAAATAAAATTAAGTGAAAAAATGCTCTCTAAAACAGGAATCAATAATGTCCCCAATTATCTCAACCAAAATAAAACCAATTCCCTTCCACACACTACTCTAACCCCACATTTGACCCCTCCCCACAGTACTCTAACTTTTGCAGCCACAAATATTAGAAGCATAAGAATAAAACTACTGAACTACATCCCTGGATTACTCAACACCCAACATGAGCCTGATATTCTCAGTATAACTGAAACATTGCTTAAACGCAACATAAACGGCTCCAAAATTACACCCTTAGCTTTAATATCATCTGTAATGCTTGTATAAGAAGGAAAGATGATGGGATTGCTCTTTCCCTCTATAACAAACAATTAAAATTAATTTCAACAGAGCTTATTTATTTCCTGAAAATAAACACATATGTATTAATGTCCTTTACTTCCCTCCTGGTGACAATATAGCTACACTGGAAGATATCCTACACTGGATATCCATAACAATTCCAAAAGAAAAAATACTACTTGGTGATGTCAATGTCAATTGGTTGGACATAACCTCTATCTCCCATATATCTAGAATGAACTTATATGGTTTCACACAACTAATTAATAGTCTCAAACATTATAGCAAGACATTAAATTCCTTATTACACTGGATCCTAGTGTGAAACCCTAGCAATTTCAGTAAAAGTATAATTGCAGACTCTGTCAGTGACCCTCTCCCAATTTATACCACTACACACAGACTCAAACAGCATGTTTATAAAAAACACAACCTGTCCAAGTTTAACCCAGAAATATTCATTACTACCTTAGCATCTATTAAATGGAACATTCCAAAAAGCCTCCCTTTAGATGATGATGTAAATTAATTGAATACAACTTCAACTAAATATCCTAAATGACTTTGCAACCCCTAGAAGGAAGAGACTAAAAACAAATAATGCAATTTGGCTATTCAAAAAAGTAGAATGCTACTGCAAGATAAAGAAAAAACATGGAAAGAATGGCAAAAATATAAAACACCACACCATCTCAAAACTTGAGTGCTTTGCAATGATACTAAAAAGCAAATAAAGGAAGAGAAAAAACACACTGCACCAACTTTCAGAGCAAAAGTAAACACAACCGTAAATAATTCTAGTTAGCCATTACAGAAATCTTACATTCCATGCAAAAATTTAACCTAATCCCTCTCCCAATAACTAGCAGCTCAAAACTGCAAAATAATTCAACTCATTTTATAATAGTCCATAATGAAGGATTCCCCAGCATCTAATCCCAGCTCTGCCCAACAGCCACATCACCACTTCCACCTTCAAACCTCTGCACAACATGCTAAATAAAACTGCTCAAAATCATGCTCTACTTCAGCTGATAACCTTCCAAGCAAGTATCTTAAAATAGCAGCCAACAGCATTGCCTATCCTGTCTCAATTCTTATAAATCAATCAATCCAAGAATCCTAAATTCTCTCTCTCTCTGGAAAAAAAATACATATCTCTCTACACAAAAATGATTTCAGACATCACTAACTATAGACCTACAGCAATCTTATCCCCCTCTTCAAAATACTAAAAAATGGATTCTAAAACACTTACTGAGCTATCTCCTGCATGAAGAACTTCTATGCCCCACACAAAACGGCTTCCTTCCCTCCATAGTGTTAACACTTAACTTCTTTGTAGATACTGTCAATAAAGCTAAAAATAATGGCAAACTAGTCTCCTCCTTTTTTCCAGATTTGTCTAAGGCCTTTGACATAGTTTGTCACAGCAACGATATACGTTGGATGTCCTCACTAGGTCCATCATATCCCACTCATCTATGGTTCAAAACCTACTTGTCTAATAGGTATCAGTCTGTAAAATGGCACTTCATCCTATCTCCATCCTTTCTCCGTATCTCCCAGTCACCACTGATGCACCAACAAGGCTCTATCCTTTGTCCCATCCTCTAACACTCTCACTAACACTCTCCATGCATGCACACAACTGGCCTCCCTAATGCAACATACAGATGATTTCACAGTCAAATGCACATCAGGCAACTGACACATCAGAAAAAAATTAGTCAGGAAGCTTTAACCGCCACTGCAACACGGCTTTGTAACATAACTCATGCTCAACCCCCCCCCCCCAAAAAAAAAAACTACTTTTGTTCCTGAAATGCCTCTTTCATGAAAAAAAACTAAATTTAAAATCCTCTCTCTTAATAATGCAACCACTAAAGTTGCTTCTCATAGCAAATTATTAGGGATGATAGCGGATGACAATTTTAAATTTAACCTACTTATACAAAATTGAATTAAAAACACTCACCTAAAACTACAGCTGCTTAACAGATCCAAAAACTTTTTTACCAAAGCAAATAAAACTGCACTTGCCACCAAGTATCACAAAAATCAAAACAAGGACAATGCTATAATAAAGTGGCTAAATCTGAACAAAATACTCCTTTCAGAACCCACCACTGTATACCACTAAATTGATTAGAACTATCTCATCTTACATATACAAAGCTTTCCACCTATAAAATTATCCAGCATCCATCTACTTGTCCAGCACTAAATACCATTCTACACAAACATGTTCCCAATTGATCATTGTGATCCAGCGACCAAAAACCCCTCTCTGTCCACAAATCTGTGCCATATGCTGGGTGTGTTCTGTACTTACACCAAGTTGCTAAGGCTTGGAACTGCTTACCTGTATCCATCAGGTCAATACCTTCCCTTTAAAACCATTCTGAAAGACTTCCTAGCAAAAAAAGTGCTCAACACCAGGATAAACTATATTCGTAAATTTGAAAAAGTGCCTAATCATACCTTACACATCCTTACTCTCCCTTCTTCACTCCCTTTCTCCCCCGGATACTCTTTCTAAATATACCATAACTATTTTTCCTCTTACTTCATATTGTAATTCCTGTTTGTATTATACTAACTTATCTTTAATTTCTCTATAAAGTGGCTACATTTTCCCTAACTATTAAATCATTGTCATACAAGTTGCATCTATTCTTAACCAATGTTTTTACATTATGTCTAATTTGGTATAATTATTTAAACTGTAGATGCTTTTGTAATATCCTTGAAGAGTGTAAAACTATTATTCTTAAAATGTTTTTGTTAAACTTTGGAACTTTTTCTCCTGGGCCTTTGCTGAAAATGGGCACCTACCCAGTCAGATTTTCCTGTTAATGATATGTCAATCAACACACTTTATACTTTGAACCTAAGTTTGAAGTCCCACTGGACATCTGCTGTTCCATACTCGTACTGAATGTTATCAGCAGCTCTTATTCCAAAATGTGAGGAAGAACGTTGGTTGAAGGGTTGACTCATGCAGTCTCCGAGATGAGTGGCATAATTAGTACAACTGTCATATAAACGAAGGAGACACTTTACATCATTTTATTTCCAAGATAAAAAAACACCATTATAGAGCATTAAAAAAAGAGTGGGAAGTTGGCATAATGGTTAAGGTGTTTACCTTACAGACACAAAGTGCAGGGTTTGATTTTCAGGGTAATTGGCTAAGCTTAAAATGGTCCATAAGGGCAGTTAGCCTAGTACTAATCTATGAACCTCAAAACACAATTTATGCAAAAAGGGGATTTAAAGTGCACATAACAAAAAAAGGGGGACAGTTTATTCTACACACAAAAATGCGATATATTAACTGCAACTATGTCATATTTAAACTTTAGCATACTCCAGTGGTAGAAATGTACTTCCATATTTGTATTTTGTAGTGCTGGTATGTCTTTAAAATGCATACATCTGTGTCTGAACTATTTTATTTTTTGTTAATCAGGTAAGTCTAAAAGACAAGTGTCCCTTAAGGGCTACCAGGGAGCACTGTCTGATCAAGTGATACATTTTACAGTAGTCTCCTAGGGTTACTGCTGTATCATATTCAGTCCCAGTATTTGAGAACTGACATGTGTGCATTCTTACTCATTCAAGCCTATAGTACCTTTCTTGCATACTTCCAGTTCACACCCATAGCTCCTTATGGCATTTAGACCTTTTTTGTATCCGACTTTTTAACTAAGTGACATACCACCTAAAAATAATCAGTATTAGAAAGTGCAAGAATTTAACAAAATGACAGTAAGATTGTAATTTAGGATGTCCTGTAGTAGAAAAATGAATCATTGTTTGTCACCTATTATTCATATTTTCGAATTTATATTTTCATAACCTAGAGTCATTCAAGTTATTGAGGGGTGTGGTGTCATGCTGTTGTGGGAAACAAGAAAATTCACTGCATTGTCAATGTCCATTTATATAACACTCTGCCTGAGATATTTCTAGTTGTTTATTGTAAAAATTTAAAATATTTCCATATGTACTTAATACTTCCAAAACCAAGTTACTTAACAAATTGTTACATATCAGGTGAAACCTTAGATGATGTTGAATGAAAATGTCTGTTATTTGCACTCTGAGTTGCACATCGAGAGAAATTCAGTTATTTATACTGCTATTTATACAATTAAATTTACGTTTTTATACTTCTATAAATATCTCAATAAACATACACTCCTAGAGGAATTTTTTGTTGCTATGTGAAAGCTTATATCCAGCTAACAAAAATTTTCTTACAATATATGTCTAACTTGTATAGTTTATATGATCTAATATTTTGTTTGTGAAACTATCAAATAATATAATTTGTATTTTATGTGGATTATAATATATTATATTTATATAGAGAGTATGAATGCCCTATTATCAGTGTAAATAATTTCTTACTGATAGCATTGCTATCTCTACAGTTTTAATAGCTTTTGTTCTTCACAAAATATTCACATTTGTTTATCTTATGCATTTAAAGTTTATTTTTCAGAAAAATGCTCTGGAATGCAAAATATATGTAGGTTGCCAGTGGTGTGACATTCCACATCACATAGGTGTTAATGCGTTAAGCCAAACACATTGCAGGTGAGAGCAGGTTTCCGTCAAGGGCTTGCTTCATCTCTACTCCCGTTTGTAAGATTCTGATGATATAAAGACACAACTGCCAACATGCACAGTTGCCAGTTTAAGAAAGTGAAGGTTGCACTTTTGTTGTCTACAGATGACATTGCTCTTTTACCTTCAAGTACCGGTGTGCTGCAGTGTGTACTGGAACAACTTGCTACTGAGTATGAAGAGGTGGGATAGTAATCTGCACAACCAAATCAGGGGTTGCGCTTTCCTTTCAAATGTGTGTGGATTACTATCCTACTTGTGGGAAAGGCAGTTACCTTAGACCGATAAGCATAAGCATCTTTGGGGAAAAAAGTGAACTGCAACCATAGGAAAGAAAGAACAAAATTGCAGAGCCACTATAAAAAAGGTACAGAATCACTGGAAGAGTGCGTCTGGTTCACAAGGGGGGCCAAAGTGCATCAGGAGACTGACCAGTGGAGTGCTGCAGTGGAAGCAGTACTGCAAGCATTGTACCAGACTGTGGGGCCGAGTTATATGATGAAGCTCTGAATTTACTAGTGAAACTATTTTCCCATTTTCATCCACGGTCATGAAGATTAGATAGCAACTGATCAGACTTACCTGCAAGACCAGGGAGAGAATTACCATGTACCTGATCAATAACAGCAAAGGAACTCTCCAAACATTGGACTAGACCCAATCTGGCTTTGTCAAAGGGAAGTCTCTCCTGCTCAATCAGGTGGACTTCTTTGAGAAAGTCACCAGGGCCATGGATGAGGGTAAAACTGTATACTTCACTTATCTAGACCTGGCCAAAGCTTTTACACAATCCCCTATTCAGGAATCATAGATAAACTTACTGAGTTAGGCATACACCCCTACATCATCAGATGGATAGCCAACTTGCTCACTGACAGGACACATTGTCCAGATAGGTGAATCCACTTCTGATAAGAACCTTGTTAATGGTGGTGTCCCACAGTGCTCAGTGGAAGGATCCGCTACTGTTTGGCATATACATCTCTGAAGTGAAGGCCAATGATGTGGGACTCTAGCTCATGAAGTTCCTTGACAACTGTAAGCTGGGAGCAATCAGTGAATCCCCAGACTATGTTGGCATCCTACAAACAGGCCTGAAAATGAAAAATGACTGGTGCCAAAAAAACAGTCAGAGACTAAATGCTAAAAAAATGTGTAATCATACCCTTCAGTATATTAGATATTCCTGCAAATTATAATATTGATAGCACACTCCTAAAAGTAGACCCAGTGGTGAAGGACCTGGGGACACAGATAGTAACCTAAACTTTGACCACCAAGTAGCTACAGTAGTGAGGAAACTCTTTTGTGTGGCTCAGCCTATAAGTAAAGGCATCACATCAAGATCAAAGGAATTCATGGCGGATTGTAATCGGCCTTCATTAGGCCCATAATAGAGTACAGTGCTCCTTTCTGCATGTATCTAACCAGGCACTTACAGCAACTGAAGTGGCCCCAAAGGTTTTTCACTAAAAAATACAAAGCCTAAGACAAATGTCTTATGCAGACTGACTAAAGGCCTATCCCTTTACTCTGTGTCATATCGTATATTGAGAGGTGGCATATGCCTCAACTACACGGCATTCTCTGATCCAGCCCTGATGAAAATGTTTCTTATTCACAAGAAAAACTATACGAGACTTTAGTGTTCTATGGACCTGAGCCTTATTTGTGACTAACAGAACGTGCTGGAGAGACAGATTCACATCCCAAAGGCTACCTTGTCTAGGAAATAAACTTCTTTGTAAAACAAAGTCTGTCCCTCACTCTCTTCAAAAATAATTTGGTTAAATGGATGGGGAAACCACAGAGAGGCAGTCTGTAAAATGAGTCAGGGCTCCAACACCCACAGACCCACTACCCCATCACATATTTGGGGAATTACGATATAATGTTGTCATATCCAGGATATTAGCTAGACTTGTAAAGGCTCTTGTGCCATTAGAGTAGTAATCGCCTATGAAAGGATAAAATCATGGGTGCAAAACAAAAAGAATCAAGGGTCTTTCTTTTCAGAGTAGGTGGGCTTAACGTCCCTGATAATATGAGGAACTCCGTGATCTGGGAGGAGCTCAGTGTGCAGCCATTGTTCATCCTTGTTAAAGGAATCCGTTCTGGTGGTTAGGCCACCTTGTGTAGCTGCCCCCTGAGTGACTCCCACAAGCGATAGGGCAAGAGTAGTCCACTGGGAAGACAACCCAGGTCATGTTAGGCAGCTGTATGCATCTACTTATCTGAGTTTGTTAACTGGGGTAAAGCCCAGATCAAAACTGAAGAGAGGTATATATTGGAGATGTGATGGCTCAGAAAGAGGTTATTGGTAGCATATTGTCTGGAAATGCAGGGATTTGCTTCAGTACAAATACATTACTCAAATAATATGTTAAGGCTTTCACTTGCAAGAAAACAATCTCAGCACAGAGATTGTTTTTGGTGGGTTAATGTAAAATAACATGTATAAAAGAAATGAAAGCATTGTTATTTTTCTTATTGATAGTGGTTAAGAAAGCTATAACTAGAAAATAGAAAACCAAAGATAAGCCATCAACAAGAAAGGTGAAACAATTACAGAGATTAAGAATACTGAATGAGAACTATTAAAGAAATAATAAAGAAGTTCACAGTAAGAAAATTGGCTTTATGGGATTCTGTATTGGAATTTGATTGTGAAGAGACATTGACATTGAACAGATTGCCTAAGAACTATTTATTTTTAATAAAGTAGACTCCAATACGAGGTTAAGAGTCACAGCTCTACTTGCTAAGACTTGAAATACAATTCATATAAAATAATGTCACATATTAAATCACGATCTTAAACACAAAAATTAACTGCTTGCAACCTATTTTAATGAGGAATGTTAAATTAGACACAAGATTAAGACAGGATAAAATAGCAGAGATACTTAGATTTGCATGCTGTTTGACAAGGGTATTTTATAAGAATTGCAAAAAGGTATAATTATAAAATGGTTGCATCAACCATCAGTGCCAAAATAACAAGTGTATCATGGATGGGTATTGCATAGTATATTACAGTGAAAATGTCTTTAATAAACTATTTACATTGCTAAAAGAATAGCTGAACCCCTAAATGCTGGAATGAACTACTTTGCTATGAAAAGAGCCAATGATTATACTTATTCTGCCTACAAACTAAAATACTTTAATAGTCAAAGCTATGTGCGATTGTTATAATTTCTGGCCATGAAAGAATGCTGTTAATGGTAGAACTTAAGCAGCCCATGGACAGTTCTCTTGCTATCCTTGGAGGGGGGGGTACTTATTTGTCATCTTGTTTGGCACACTACTCACAAAATAGTCTGGTGTAGGTTGTAGCAGAGACAACAAAATATGGGCTCCTTCAAAAGTTGACAGTGGGGGCATATGTGTGGAAAAATGAGTGCTTTCCATACAAGGTGCCCCTGGTGGGGAGTAGGCACAACACAACCGTCCAACACTGCAGCATCATGTCTTTAGGGTCCAGTAGCCATCCTTTGGAGAGTGAGAGTGTCGGGTAAGGGGAGAAATAAAAAAATAAATTAAAATGTTTTATTTCTTGATGAAGTTCCAATTTGAATTTACTTTCCTTTAGTAAATGTACATGAGCAAAAGACTGATCTAATTATTAACCATATTTGCTGTTTTCCTGCCTGCATTGCTTACTTATTTTTAATATTTTGTGTGCTTAACATTCTGCACAGTATCTCCTTTCTCAGTGCTGCATCCAGTCCTCATCTGGAAATATGTAGACAAGTAAATAATCTGTTTTTGATTACTTTTCCTGAAATGTTAATTAATAATGTTAACAAAAGTGTGTGGAATAAAAATTACTGCCTTCTGGAATGGCTACAAAGAATTATCAGGTAAATGGGGGGGGGGGGGATTATTGTAAAAACTACATTACAGTGGCCTTTGCCCTGATTCAAGAATAGTAAACATATAATTTGTTTATTATGGCTGAATAGGCAAAAATATTCAGTGTTTTAAAATGCTATGGTATCAGCCCAGTAGTAGGGTCTCTCTCTAAATAGATCATACATTATAGACAACATAGAGAAGTTCATCACTAAACACTACACAGCCCATCTTTTTTAATGCATAACAAATGTCACTGAGCCATGTGGGGTTGAATGTAACTGCTTTCAGATGCACTCACCACTCCACCTCTGATCTGAGTGCTAATATGGACTTGTTATATCAACACAACACATTACAAACATATTTAAGATCTAACCAAACAAACTGGTGTACAGCTGACGCATGAAGCTGAAAAAAAATTAAAACTGTCATAAGTTTTATCCGTAACTAGAAATAAAGGACCTTTTGGGCACTCAGGAAATGTCAAACCTGGTACAAAGATTGCAGCAGACTTTGCCTGATGAGTAAGGCAATGAATGACACAGGAATTAAATTTCTTTATATTACAGTTATTCAGTTATACATGGAAAATATTACACTTACGCTATAGGAAACATCAAATGAGCAACAGATGCCAACTGACAGGCAGGTTTAAGGCAATTACAGGACTTGAACAGTATACATCATGCATATGGAGCTGGTTAGTATATCTCATTGCATCACAGTAATAACAAAAAAATGCAGACAGTAGAGAAATGTTGGATAATTATTTGATGGATGATGTGGAAAGCTAACCACTGCAGCTACATATACTACATCAATCATTTATCTTGTATATACACTCAGACACATGTACACTCACGCATGCATATATAGTCACAAACGCAGACATACATGCACATTTGCTTATATGTACAGTGCGCTGAAAGATGAGCTTAGGTTGTGGTATGAAAGTGCCTCTATGTTTCAAGGCAGAAAGAGACCATGTCCAACAGGAACGGAGAAGAACTCCTGCATTTTTTTTTAAACTATGGACAATAAGACCTATTTTACTGACTATACTAAGTAAAGGATTTTATGTACCCCCATGGCCTTGGGTAGGACAGATGACCAAGCAGCTACATTCAACTACATGTCAAGCAATCACTGCATGCTTTATTCAGCTCTTGTTCTGCTGATGGCAAACATTGATTGGGGCATCTTTTAAAACTACATGAAATAAAGTGATTTTGCAGAGGGCAAGCACACCTCACCCCTCCACACTCCCACAAGCTTGATATATAATAACTCTGAGATCAGATGACATTTGAAAAAAAGAAGAAATTTCCTAGTCTCCATAGTTCTGTGCTCTCTCTCCAACACAAGCTTATATTTAGAGCACCATGTTAGTCAACCAAAACATATCAGCTGTTTTGTCAACTGCCATAACCGTCCACAAGGAGGATATACAGGTAAGATTACAACTCACTTGGTCAACTCTAACTTTTGTGATACAAGTGAACTGTAGTCTGTTTTGAGAGACGGGCTGCTTGTCCAAACATTTTATTGGGTGACTTCCTGGTCGGTCAACAAAGGTACATGTCAGGGCTGAGAGCTTTTGTTTTAAGGTTAGTGTAAGGATTAGGTAAAGGGTTTAAATTTAGTGTGTACATATAAAAGTGTGACTGTTTTAAAGTTAGGGTAAGGGGACAGAATTAGTATGCATGTGTGTGGTGAGTGTCTGAGCTGTCTTGTATAGTGTTAGTGTTATGAAAATGGATTTTTAAAAGGTATGCTGCAGGGTTATAGTTGGGTTTAGCATGCACTGCTAAGGTAGAGCAGGGAAATAAAGTACAAGGTGTTTCATTATTAAGTAAGTTTCCAAGTTATAATAGAACACTGACATTGCTAAGCATTTGGTAACATCTTCTGACAACTTTGAAAATATTTTTAATTGTTTCTAGTTTCTCATCCAATCATCCAAGTTATGGCTTAAAAAGGGTTAACAAGGGGCTCTACAGCAAGTTCAGTTGATGTCACATGCTAGGTTAAGGTCCCTAGAGCAAGTGAATTATGTACCATTTGACTTACAAATGGGCAGCTTTTCCATTAAGGCAGAATCAGAGGTTGCTCTGTATGCAAGGCACAGGTCACCTCTGAGCAGTCTGTACTAACACAGAGTGTAGTGGCAGTGAGTTCAGTCCGACTATGTGAGATGTGCTGAAGACCCTGAATTTTCTTTGTCAGGAATCTTTGAGGTCTCTTCAGTTTCTGCAAGTGCCTGTTTAGGTACATACCAAAGACAGCAATATACTCTATTATTGGCCTAATGAGGGAAGAGTACAATGGGGTTAAAACTTTTGTTCTGTAAGCTATGCCTTTGCTTATGAGGTGAGCAATATAGAAGGCCTTCTTTACCACTGTGGAGACATGGTGATCAAAAGTAAGGTTGCTGTCAACCTGTGAGCCCAAATCTCTCACCACTGATTTAGAACATAGGTTGTTGTTATTAATATGGTAATCTGCAGTGACATCACCTTTGCCAAAGGGGATGATAATGGAGAGAGAATTCAGAAAGCAAAGGAGAGTAGTATTGCTGAAATTTAATTCATCCTCAAGTCTTGGTGAGTACCTTCATGAGGTGGATCCTGTTTTTCAAAAAATCTCACGAAGATGACAATGGTATATAGATTGTATTTTTATATAGCATGTACCATGGACAGGAGAAGGTCAAAAATTAAAAAAAAGATAGCTGGGTGCACAAGACCCAGGATAAAAAGTGCCCAATTCTGATAGGCACACTGGTGCCAGAACGGGAAAAATGACAGTGTAGAATCCTCAAAATACAGAAACAGTCCTACAATGGGGCTAGGCCAGGCCCGGAGGAGGGATGCCCACCCCCCTGTTGTGGAAGGAAGTAGCAGTCCACAAAAATCACAAAAACTGATGGACCAAAGAAGACCCATAAAGACGACAGAGTGAACTATTGAAGATAAGAAAGAAATCATGTATTATTAGCATTATGCAAAAAGCAGAGAATTTACAGACACAAGATATACAAAAAAGATTAAATGAGAGGAAAGAAAAATATTTCCACAAGAAAAACTGTCAGAAGACTCAAATAAAATTATCTGTTCGTTAATACAATAGATATGTGAAAAACATTGTATAGACTAAGATGCTTTGATCTGTTTGGAAAAAGAAGCATCTGAGGAAGTGTGAAAATATAAACAAAACAGATTTTTAAAAAGTATAAAAAAGAAATACGGACATGGGAAAAAGAGAGATTTGATATGGTGCAATATTTATGCAAAGTCGAAAGCCAAATTAATCAATACAAAAAATGGTAGCCCCAAATATATTTGAAGAGAAATACAAGTAAAAGCATCCAGATATGGAAAATTTCACAATAAAAAAATATAACAGAGGGAATGTAGAAAGGATTAGTGATGCAGAAGTTAAAAACAGAAGCTGTAGTTGTGGAATGCCTACAAAGTGAAGGATTTGGTGTAGAAAATCTAACACAGGTTGCCTTACAGCATGATGGAACGAGCCCCCAACGTAAGGAGAAACAGGAAGATCAGGAGACATCTGAAGAAGAAATAGGGACATGGGACAAAAAAAGATTTAATATGCTGCAATATTTATGAAAAGGAAGGAGAAAGCAAAACTAATCAATACAAAAAGAACAGCACCAAAGATATTTGAAGAGAAATACAGGCAAAGGAATTCAGACATGGAAAGTTTTACAATATAAAAAAATAAGACAAAGAGGAAAAGTAGAAATGAAGATTAGTAATGGGGAAGATACACAGAAACTGAGGTTATGGAGTACCTGCGAAGTGAAGGATTCAGTGCAGAAAATCGAACTCAAAGCACTATAGCAGCATAGAGCAACAGACATCTAAATTAAGGAGAAACCAGTGAAATGGGAAGCAACTGGGCAGTTGCCATATGAAGATATTTTGGAGCCTTCTACAGGAAACCAGTATATTCACTTGAAGCAAGGGAAGGAACAGGAAACTGTGGCAACTCTGACACAGTCAATGTTGAGGAGTGATAGGCTAGTGGGTTTTCATATGACAGAGCAATGGATTACACAGGATGAAATTGAAGAGAATGTGCCACAGGAAGAAGCTATAGAACTTTCTACAGAATGACCACAGAAAATGAACAGCAAAAACATGTGCCATCCGTTTAGAAGAAAATGAGCTAAGAGAAGAGTTGCTTGATTTAGTAGAGATAGATTTCAATGAAAAAAATAGACTGCAGAAAGTCAATAAAACCCCAAAAGTCAGAAGTTTGATAAAACAAATGAACACAGTAATTAGGACTGTCCATAGAGATCCATGCGATATAACAGAAGTAAACAGGATATATTACTGTGCAGCTAAATTAATAACTGAAAGTTCTACCACAAGAACTCAGGGTAGTGAGGGAGAGAAAAGGGAGAAATTGAATACCATCCTGGAAGTATCGATTAGAGAAAACAGAAAAGTAGTTAAGACAAGAAATGTCACTGTTAAAGGAGTATGAAAGAGGGAACAGAACAAAAATACTCTAAGATAGGTGTGATAAAAGCAATGCGCTGTATTATAATGGATCAGGATCTATCATGCACTATCGCAAAAAATAAACTGAAAATATCAGTACAGGCAGAAAAACTTAGAAGATACACAGATAAATATAAAGGAAAAGTACAAAATAAACAATTCATTGATGACCTCCAAAAGTTATATAGGGAATTGGGAAACAAGGTAAAAGGAATTAAAAGACAACCCAAAAAAGAAACAGATACATTTCGGAGAAATGTTTATGAAGATCCTGTGGAACATAAAGATGCTAAATGGATAGAAGTAAAAGCTCAAGAAATTCAAAGGTACAGAATATGAAATGGGATGAAGTAACAGCTAGAAAGATTGGAGCAAAGTTAAGAAAAGCCTCCAATTGGAAAACCCCAGACACAGATGCAGTACCTAACTTCTGACTAATAGTATTAACATCTTTGCATGAAGGTTTAGCCATGAGTAAGAACTATTTATATGTGCACCCTGAACAGCACCAACCTGGCTAACAGAAAAAAAAAATGCTCCTACTTAAGAGTGAACCTGCAAGCTATCCTAAAAATGATAGACCAATAACTTGCATTCCAACTACGTATAAGCTATACACTAGAATTGATGCTGACAGAGTTTATAGTCATTAAGAAGAAAACTCAATCATGGCAATAGAACAAAAGGGCAATAAAAGAAAGTCATATGGAACAAAAGATCATCTGCTGCTAAATAAAGTCATAATGGAGAACTGCAAAAAGGGGAAGAATCTAAGTATGGCAAGGACTGACTACAAAAAAGCATTTGATAATATCCTACATTCATGGATAAAAGAGTGCTTAAAAATGTATAAAATACACCTTACACTGGTCAACTACATTATAGTGACCATTAAACAGTGGCAGACCACTTTGCAATTAAGCCATGATAAAGGACAAATTATTAATCCAGGGATAAAAATCCAAAGGGGGATATTCCAGGGTAACTCACTGTCACCTCTGCTATTGTCTTGCCTTTAACCCATTAAGCTGTCTACTTAACAGGTTAGGCCATGGCTATAACTTGCCTCCTTCTCTTTGTCTATGCTTTAAAACTGTATAGCTCATCAGATGAGAAACTGAAAGCACAACTACAAGCAGTCAAAACTTTTTCAGATGATATAAGAATATCATTTGGTCTTGATAAATGTGCAAAAGCAACCTTTAAAGCAGGAAAACTGCAGCACCAAGAAATCATCAGTTTGGGACAGGAATGTGATATAAAAGAACTTGAGCAAGAGGGAATGTATAAATATTTGGGAATTGTTGAAGGATCACAATACAACATGAACAAATGCAAACAAAACTTAGTAAGGAATATATTATAAGACTTAAATTAATCCTGAAAACAGCATCGACATCTAGGAACAAAATTCAAGCTATAAACCAATTTGCTCTTCCTGTCCTAGCTTACAGTTTTGGAGTGATTGAGTGGTCCCAAAACATGTTGGATAAATTAGACAGGAAAACAAGAAGGATGCTTCATGCTCACCAAATGATTTAAAAAAATCAGTGCATAATGATTATATATTCCCCGTTTCGAAGGAGGTATGGGACTCCTTCAAACGGATTGCATATATAGATCTGCAATTGTGGGACTGCACACATCTGCTGACCTCACAAGACCCAAACATAGTGAAAGCTTTGAAACATGAGGAGAATAAATCTAAAATGACTTCCCTTCTCAGTCTAGCAGAAGCATATCGGCATCAAGCAGGAATGGAAATTAGTCCAGAAGTAGATAAAAATCAGGCAGCAACTGAATGTGCCAAAAAATGAAAGAAAATATAGGTTGAAGGATCAGAAGAGAAGGCAAGAAATGTGGAAAATGCATAAATATAGTTGCAAGTATAGAAACCTTCTGGAAGAACCTCATATTGATCAGGATCAAGTGCAGGAATGGTTAAGGAGAGGCGAATTCAAACCAAAAAACGAAAGCTTAATATTGGCAGCAAAGATAGTGGGCTAAGTACACGTTGGTTTACAAAGTCCATTGAACATGTGGGAGAAACAGACAAATGTAGGTTTTATAAAACAGAATTGGAAACAGTCACATACCTTGTTGCTGACTGTGACATACTAATGGCAGAAGGATTGTACACTGAAAGGCATAATAATGTGGCAAGACTGTTGCACTGGGGATTTTGCAAACATTATGGTGCTGAAGTGGTTGAAAAACATTGGAAACATGAGCCACACAGCATCATAGAAAATTATGAAGTCTACATCACATAGGATCACCCATTCAAGAGATAGATGAGAGAAAAACAGATACAGTGGTCCATGAAAATAAGACAAAAGTAGCATTGATCGTTGAAATCGCTACACCCAGTGACTACAGTGTCTTGCATATACAGAGATACAAAGTCATAAAATATCAGGATTTGCAGGCAGAAATGAGAGCCATGTGGAAGAACGATACCCAGACAGTTCCAATTGTAGAAGGCGCAAGGGGTCTTATAAAAAAAGAATCTGCAATCCTATTTAGATATGTTACCAATAAATGTAACTCCATATGAACTGCAGTAGGAGTCATTATTGTGCACATTGCGGGTGCTGTGAAGAGCAGTTTTGGCTGACAAAGATTAAAAACAATACTAATTTCATGAACTTTAATCAGACTTTGACTTAGGAATGGGGTCCATTCCTGTCATGGTATTAGAAATCCAAAAGATTTGGAGAAATTAAGAGTTTGAGACCATGACTTTGGCACCAATTATTGGTTTGCATAAGTCCTTCTTGTAGGATGTCAACATCATTTGGGGACTCAATGACTGCTTCGAGTTTGCAGTCATCAGCAAACTTTGTCAGCTGCAGATCTTTTGTATATGCCTGCACTTCTGAGAAGTAGATTGCAAACAATAGGGCCCCAGCACTAATTCCTGTGGAACACCACTGATGATGGGTCTGCTTGTGGAGTCCCCTAGTTTGACTGTATGTGTCCTGTCTGTGGGTCAGTTTGCAATCCACCTGACAGTATATGGGTTGACCCCCAGCTGGATGAGTTTTTCAATGATGCCCGAGTAACGGATTGTGGCAAAGTCCTTGGCCAAATCTAGGAAGGCCATATGTACAGATTTGCCTTCATCCAGGACTTTGGCGACAGTCATGAAGTCCACTGGGTTCAACAGGCAGGACCTCCCTTTACCAAAACCTAACTGGGATGGGTCACTTGTTTGAAGGTCGCCTTGCAGAAAAGGCTGGTTAGGCTAATGATCTACAGTTCCCAGGGTTGGTGGATGCACCACCCCCCTTGTGCAAGGGGATGAAAGTAGTGGTTTTCCATTCTGCAGGGACAAGACCAGTGCTTAGGCTGTGATTGAAAAAGAGTATCTAATGGTGTTATTAACTCCTGATTTAAACCATTAAGAATGCAACGTGGGATGTCATCAGGTCTCACAGAGGCTGTGTTTTTGGCCTTGGAGTGAGCAGTTAAGACCTGCTCTTTAGAGATACTAGATGGAGAATAGGCAGCAGGAATGTTTTGGGGTATGTGTGACAGGGACAGGGGGGAGGAGTTTTCACTGAACCCTTCCACTAGCAGGTTGGTTATTTCCACTGTTCAGTATATGTGGTACTATTCACTACCAATTCCGCACACATCTGGGCTTTTCCTTTAAGGTTTCGGATGTAGAATGCCTAATGGTTATCCTTAGCTAGAGATGCTAATCTAGATTTGTAGTTAGCTTTAGAGGACTTTACAAAATGTCTTATTTACTTGTTCAAGCTGAGAAGGGTGTTCTTCCAATTCTGAGAGCATTCCTTCTTGCTCTTAGACAGCAATTCCTTCCTATTATTATATAACCTGTTTATTGTGGATGTCCACCAGGCAGGCTTGCTTTTTCTTGAGGATCTTGCTTTGGCCCTGTCAGGAATGGCTGAGTCAGTACAATTGTATAGATGTTTATACAATGCAATGATGTACATCCCAGTATAGGTGTCCTTGCCGTTTGTGGGGACAGGAGCTTTGAACCTATTAATGCCTTCTCGTAAGAGGCTGTAGTTGACTTTGAATAAGTTTTTTAGTCTAATTTCTCCTGAGGGGGTCTGATGTTATTGTTACTACTAAAGAAACTGATTTATGATCATACTTCACCAGGGAGGGCTGCACACTTGTGGTGATGCACCATTCTACCATGGTGGTGAGAACCAAATCTAGAACGTTTGAGCCCCTTGTGGGGGTCTCAACTATCTGCTCCAAGGCATTTGATTTAATGAAGCCCAAGAATCTTTGGGCAAGTGTTTTTTTTACATTTACTCAGTCTATGGACGGGTATTAAAGTCACCCATAACCAGGGTGTTTGGTTGTATTTTGAGCGACTCAAGCACATCAATGTAGGCAGTGTGGATGTCATGGTTCATGCAGTTGGATCTATAACTGATGATAACTTGGAGAGGGGTCTTTTTCATAGTTATTTGCACATACAGCAACTTTGAGAATCATTCTGTTTAGCCAATCTGGAGGTGTATATCTTTGATGAATACTGATACTCTTCCTCCTTTAGTTTTCACATGTTCATTTTATGGTCAGAACTTGTGGAAGGCATTTTATGCTGGTATGGCCAGGGTGCTCTCCATGACCGTGAAGCAGGTGTCTGTGACTGCACAGATGTCCACATCTTACAACGTGAGCAGTGCTTCCAGTGAGTGCAGGTTCAGATTTAGACTCCTAGCATTTAGCAGCATAACCTTAAGGTTGTTTTTTGAGGATATTTTTACTTCAAAAATTTTGTTTTTATGACATTGTTTAAAAAAGGCACTATGGGGGAAGCAAAAGCCTTAGACAGTAGCCAAAAGCCAAGAGGTGACAGGTGGAGACCATCCTTAGCAAAGCATGTGGTCTCTCAACCATACCATGCCAGGCTGACAGCTACTGGATCCCCTTAGAATGACACCAGAAACTAAGCCAATTGCTGAATTCAATATTTTTTTGTCTGTGTTGAGGCATCATCCTAGGCAAAGGTAGAATGCTGCTTAAGGCTAGGGACATACCAGCCTGGGACACAATCAGAGAGCTCAGTCATGTCTCTCTTCATATAGTCCAGTGAGGTACATCTCAAGTCAGAGTCATAACAGTGCCTGTTGTTGAGAGACTTGAGTGCATGTGTGATGTGGCGGATACTCGCACCTGACAGACAGCTGACCATGACCTTGTTCTTAACCAACCTGGTGAGTGGGACATGTGTCTCACAATGGATTCACCTATGACAAACATTTGATTTTGTGTTTTACCTTAGGGGCATGTTTGGTGAGACACTGGTGCATGCGTTTGTATGTGTACTGTGATTTGCTGGGAATGAATTAACTGAACTGTGCTCATCTCTGGGAGGTCTCCAATCTTTAGGTAAGCTTCTAATACAATTCTCTGCATATGTAGGTTTAGGTGTTGTACATGTGAATGGTGCAGGAGGTGAAGTGTGTGAGCTGACAACCGGCTTAGTATCTGATATACTAATTTGTGAGTGAGACAGCCTAGATTCTTAATAGAGATGCATCTCTCTCAGAACAAATTTGTGCGAGTTAGAAGTGGGTGGTCAGTGTACATGAGGCAATTGCTACATTGCCTCAGGATGCTCACTGTCAATAAGGATGGCTAGAGAAATGGTGGGAAATTATCCATTCATGACGCTAGGTGAAGTACTGCAGTCTAACAGGGAGTGGACTAGAAGGACCAGGAATGGCTAAGAGACAAGACAAAGTTCTAAACTGTGTGGGGCTTAATGGGTAAGACTTGTGGCGGAACCTCAGAGGCTCAGCTGAATGTCTAACTGGGCAATGAAACAGCAGCTAGAAACCTCCAATGGAGCACAAGCAGATGACTATGGGAAAATTATCTAAGAGTTTGTGTCTATAACCGCTAATGGTATCCTTCACTGTGCAGCAGTGCACGGCATGCAAACCCACACGAATGCAGGCAAGAAGTAGCAACACAATTAAACTGATTTCAAACACTCTAACCAATAGTAGCACACTAGACTAGGCCCTGGGCCAACCATCACCACTCAGATAGGTCCTTAGCTAAACTCTACTCTCACTAGGGTGTAGACAGAGGACCTCTTTTGTGGAGGAAAGCTGGATTAGTGGTCAGAAACTGTAAAAACAGACTGGGTCCAGCAAATCTGAACCAAGTCTATGCCAAGTTAAAAGTGCAGGAAACAAAAATATAGTAAAATACAGTTCAAAAATATCATCACACAGTAAAATATAATACAACTTTGTTTTGTGTGTGTACTGACAGTGAAACATTTAAGTGTCAACTATATTAATGAATGAGCCTGAGTTGGAAACAGACTAAGATTGTATGTACTGCAACAAGACTTGTCATAGGGCTTTTCAAAACTATATTAGGAGTGTTAAGTAATATCTAATAATGCATCAAACTTAAAATGAATACTGGGACTATCTACTGTGATACAATGGATGTCCTATGAGACAAATTTTTCTCAAATATTTCTTCTCTCTCAGATCTTACTGTCTCCCTCCTTAAATCTTTTTAGCACCGCTTCTCCCACTATCACTATGGCACAGATTCTGAAAGCTATTACCAGATCTTAAAAATAGAACTCTATGGGCCATGACAATATACCAAGCTACTTTGTTGTTAGTACAAATTATATTATTTTTCAAACACTCTCTTAAGTTTTTAAAGCTTAGTCTATATGCCAGAGCTCTGTACAACAGCAGCCGTGGTCCCTCTGTATAAAGGCAGTGTTGTAATCAAGTGTGGAAATTACTGCCACGTTAGCTTCATTAATACCTGTAAAATTATGGACCAGATCTTTGTCAATCTTAATAGTGAAATTAGAAACTTACAAACATTCAGTGCTAGTCAGAATATTTTTTTGTGAAGGGTAGGTCTTGCTTGCTTAATTTGGTTGACTTTTCTGAGTGTGTGACTTGCACTGCTGATTGGGATCATTCTATCTATGCTGTTTTTTTAATAACCTTGCCAAGCCATTTAAAATGATTCCCCATGAAGGCATTGTTGATAAACTTTAGCATCTTAAATATTACTAGTAACCTCTATAATACTTGACACACTAATAACTGGATCTCTGATCGATTACATAGAGTTAAAATGTAAAACACAAATTCCACCAGCAGACAAATCACACTAGCCGCCAGAAATCAAAAGTATGTGCAGAGAAAAACACTAGTATGTGGAAAAACAGCAGTCAGAGTCAAAGTATCCACAGGTAAAATAGTCAGCAAACAGCAGGTAAAATAAACATTTATATAACTGTCTTAATGAAACAATAATGTGTATTAAGACAGTGTTATGTAAATGTTTAGTAAATATGTTGTTTCATTAGGGTCTGAAAAAGCTGTGATTCCATAGCGAAAGTGCTTACCAGTTCATATATGCATTAAACATGGATTTATTTTACCTGCTGCCTGTTGTTTGCTGCCTATTTTATCTATGGATATTTTGAACTGTGACTACTGCGTTTCCACACTGGTGCTTTTTTTCTGCACTACATATAAGAGTTGGTGACACCTTTACAGCTAATAGATTTACTAATAGAGTTCAACAGTGATTTGTGTTTGGTCACCCTCTCTTTAGCATCCAGCTCTAAGATTTGATATGAAAGCATATCCAAGATTTGTAGCCAATTAGGTTTGTGGTTGATTGCAAACTGGCTACCTTTACTATTTTATTTTTGCTCCCCTAGTCTCGTGCCTGATGGCATCTGTACCTCGATCCAACTGTTCCATTTCCTCTGGATAAATGAGAGATGGATATTCATGGGCAAATCAGACTTCTGTACCCACTCACTCCTGCCATAAGTCCCCCCAACAGCCCTCCACTTCCTAATGAGATTTGGATGTTAGACAGAAAAGAACGGCTTAGTGGCCCCAAAGGCAGCCTGTCCACTTACGCTTGGCAGCTTCTTCAAGCCCCAAAGGCAGCTTGTCCACTTACTCTTGGCAGCTTCTTCAAGCCCCAAAGGCAGCCTGCCCACTTACTCTTGGCAGCTTCAAGCCCCAAAGGCGGCCTGCCCACTTAGTCTAGGCAGCTTCTTCAAGCCCCAAAGGCGGCCTGCCCACTTAGTCTTGGCAGCTTCTTCAAGCCCCAAAGGAGGCCTGCCCACTTACTCTCGGCAGCTTCTTCAAGCCCCAAAGGAGGCCTGCCCACTTACTCTCGGCAGCTTCTTCAAGCTCCAAAGGCAGTCTGCCCACTTACTCTTGGCAGCTTCTTCAAGCCCCAAAGGCAGCCTGTCCACTTACTCTCGGCAGCTTCTTCAAGCCCCAAAGGCAGCCTGCACACTTACTCTCGGCAGCTTCTTCAAGCCCCAAAGGCAGCCTGCCCACTTACTCTTGGCAGCTTCTTCAAGCCTCAAAGGCAGCCTGCCCACTTACTCTTGGCAGCTTCTTCAAGCCCTCATTTGCTACCCCTCAAGGAGATGGATGCATCTGCATGCAAGTTTCCCCTCCATCTACATAGCGCACATGCATCATACACATGAATGTACACATATGCTCTCTTCTTTGCAGTTACCAAGCTTTTAAATGTACTTTTCTATGAAAAATCTGATTGGCCAAATAATTATGTTACAGTATTATACTTCACAAACTTTTTGTCTCATAGTCAGCCACCAAGCAAGACTGGATTCTGCAACACCCTTTTCCATATACTGCTTTTCTTCTCAAATACCTTTATGTTCTCTTTATACATCCACTGATTTACCATTGCAAATGCTACTCTTCACACAGACAGCAGTGTTCTGTTCAGGTACTTAGGCAATGGCCCTTGTCATGCAGAATGACCCCATCCTATAGAAGAAAAGCAAGGCACCACCTTAGTGGCCCATGCTGTCATCATATCCTGAGCTTGTGGGACTAGGGACAGTATTTAAGTACATCGGTATATGCCTGGATCCCCTTCTTTGCTAAACTTTGTACAAACAATGACAGAAAAGCAGATAAAAGAATGTCATCATGAATAAACTCTTTAATTGGATACAAATGGATCTCTTAGGAAATAATGTTGTTTATACCACACTCAGGATATGGTGTGCATCTGCGCACAAGTGTCAGAATAGGATAAGTTAGTTCATAATTCTATCAAAACACTATGAGCATTACTATACACCCGTCCTCAAACTCAGCTGCTTGTCTCTCATGGGCTGCTAGGTCACATAATTGTAAATCAGCAAAAGTGCAAAGTTGCACTTCCATTAAGCCCGATTTTTGCCCACTGACTTAGGTGAGCCTCAGAACTATTATATGTACAGCAAAGGGGTGTGAGGCTTAAACCTCAAAATGGGATGTGCAGGGGGCACAGCCCCATGCAAAAAATAAATAAATAAAAAGATGCATATCTGACCAGCCATAATTATGTGACTTAAAATATCAAGAGTGGACCTCATTCTGCACCCCAAAGTCTCTTTTTTTATTCAACAGTTTTCTCCATTCCAGGTCTTCAACAAGAACCAACCTATCAGTCAACTTAAAGGTTGATGGAGGGTGATTTATTTTTTTCTTATCCTCTAAATATCTTTCTTTCAGAGGTAACTGTTTTTCTCTCCATGATTTACTCTGGTTTCCCATATGTACAACCTGCCACATATCACCTTATGTAATACTGAATTACAGCGATATATCGAGTAGTCACATTTTCAGAAGTATCAATTTTCATGGTCCTCCTCAACAAGGTAATAATGCCTTAACCAGTGCTGAATCATCTTGCAAAAGAAAAGTGGTAGTAGCAGTTATAAGGAGAACAATCATATCAGAACAGCTGCTGATTAAACACATTCTTCTGAATATTTAAGTTGATACACGTGTACTATTTATACTAGCAGTTTTTAATATTTCCAGATCATGTCAGCAAATGGATGGCAAATTTGAATGTAATCAATTACCAGATGTACAACTGAACAAAGGATACAGTATATACATATTAAATATACTTGGCTCTACTGCAGACCCCTGCAATCTTATTTTATCCATTCCAAACTATTTATACACATTATATTCTCTATTAGTCTGAAGTCTCCTGCTTGTGAACCATAGTTTAGTCCATTTTTATTATACTATTCTTAATTACTTTTCTAACATTTCAAAATCCATTTCCTGTAGTTGTAAAAGCAACTAGGCTAACAAAAAGAATATCCAGGTGTACTTAAATATGCTACCAATACAGAAAATGCCATATTAGCTTCAAGAGGAAGCAGTTCTGGGTGCATTGTGGAAGGCTAAGATAAGTAGTCTAGCTAAACATCAAACAAGAAAGCAAAGCAAGTTTCATGAACTTTAATTATGTCCTCACTTAGGGCTGAGGTGCATTTCTGTCACAGCATTAAAAAACCTAAATGCCTGGTTTACCATCCCCCAATCTTTTATCATATACAATTGTGCCATACTTGTCTGAAGTGCTTTTAAATGAATGTTATCTCCTGAAATGAAACTAAGAGGCAAGGCCTCTACCAGGAATGTCAAAACTACAGTCAAAATTATTTTATATGGGGAGCAGCACCACTGCATTCCTCATGCCAAGGCAGACCCCTGGCACCACCACTTAATTATAACTAACTCAGAGGTCACCTTTTCCTGGGAAAAATGCATGTGTCCCCTGATAGGGAAACTTTGGTGCATGCAGTTTTGCTCAGTCTCATTCAAGTAAGCTGCATTTGATCAAAATATTTGGTAAAACATACAACTGCTGCAAAAGTCATGAAAAAATACAGATAACTAGCAGTACAACATCCCTCAGTCTTAAACTCATGCCATTGAAAATCATGCAAGTCCTCTACATCAATATTTCATTTATTACATATAGGTAGTTTTTATTAATTTGCCTAATGAGAGATTTACAAATCACACATTTAACATTTGACCTCTGACAGCCTTGTGCTATCATCTACTGATGTCAGAAGTAAGACCAGCTACAGTCTTCATGAACAACTGTAAGGATCCATGCAGGTTTCCTGACATTTTGCAGGTTCTGTATAAAAACCAAGTAGCACTCATCATAGTACTGTGAAAGAATGCTATCACCCTAAGGCAAAACAGCATGCCCAACACACTTGTCATAGGTGACTTGCTAGTGAGGCACACTGATGTCCCACTCAATAGGTTGACTAAGGATAAAGTAACAGTCAGCTGCCTGTCAGGTGCCAGGATCTGCCAGATAACGCACATACTCAGGTCCCTCAACAACAGGTACAAATAAGACTTTGTCATTGTACATGTGGGTGTGAATGACCTGAGACGTACCTCCCTGGACTACATGAAGAGAGACATGGAGAAGCTCTCAGATTATGTAGCCCAGGCGAATATGACCCTAGCCCTGAACAGCATCCTACCATCACCCAGAATGATATCACAGTACACGCAGAAAATGATTGATTTTAACAACTGCCTAAGTTTCTGGTGTCACTCTAAGGGGATCCAGTATCTGTCTGCCTGGGATGACATGATTGACAGACCTTGATGCTTTTCCATAGATGACCTGCATCTGTCACCCCTGGGCTTCCGGATACTGGCCAAGGCTCTTGCCGCCCATATAGTGCCTTTTTTTAAGTGGTATTCCAAAGACCAAATTACCACCGTAACAGCTACAAACAAATGCAATCTGAGGGTCATGTTGCTCACCGCTAGAAGTCTAAATCTCAAAATGCACTTGGTCAAAGCACTCCTTAAAGTGGAAAACATTGACATTTGTGCTGTAACAGAGACCTGGTTCAAGGCAGCAGAAAGCACCCCTGCACTACAAGGCTATAACTCATTCCACACCTTTTGGCCTCAGATCTTGGACTCAAGCTCCAAAGGCGTTGGTGTTTCCATATTCAAAAAGGATGCGCACACCTCCAGACTGGTAGCCCAAAATAGCGTATCAGAGATATTTCAGGTGCAGCTAACATTGGGTAAGGCACGATTCAGGTCGTAGCCTGCTATAGGTCCCCAACCATGCCCCAAGACTCACACTCCACGTTCCTAAGCACCCTGGAGAATATTAGGGTCCAACCTAACACTCTCTTACTAGGGAACTTCAACTACCCTTCCATTAACTGGGTAAACTACTCATGTACCAATACACTTGCCCAACGTTTCCTGGAATTCATTAATTCCAATGCCCTGGACCAACTGGTTCTTACCCCCACTAGAGGTAGCAACACCCTTGACGTGGTCATTACTAACATGGACGACTGTTGTTCTACACCAGTAGTCAGCACCTCTCTGGTTAGATCCGACCACAAACTAATCACCTTGGAAATCGACATCCACCCCCCCCCCCCCCCACACACACACACAAAGGTAATCACCATGAAAAACTTCTCCAAAGCTAACTTTGGGCTCCTAAAAACAGAGGTGACTAACTTCATGACACCCATGCAAATGGAGAATAGTTGCGTGACCACAGAATCATACACCAGTGCAGTGTATGAACAAGTACACAAATGCATGGATCTCACCATACCCAATAGAACCAAGATGCTCTCCTCCAAAAAAGGAAGCCAATCTGGTGGTCCCCTGCCATAAACAAACACTACAACAGGAAGAGGACATTGATGCGGAATAAGGTGAAGTCCCAAGAATGGAAAAACTCCCTTATCAGCCTCAACAAAAAGTTGAGATCTCTCATCAAATCCTCCAAAGCTAGCTATGAAAACAGAATTGCAGCAGATAGTAAAGACAACCACAAGGCCTTCTATAGTTATGTAAAGAATCTCCACGGCAATACCCAGATTTGCTCTGAGCTACTGCACGATGGTAACTCCTATACCGAGCCAACAGATACTGCCAGTATACTGGCCAACAGATAGTCAGTGCCAACTTTACCCCTCTCCCTGGCAAAGAGCCTATCACAATACCAGTAGATTGCCAGGTTCCCAGTATTATTGCTGCACAGGTTAAGACAGCGCTGTCCAAGGCCAAGAATACAGCTTCTATGGGAAATGACAATATTCCTGCTGTGTTCTACATGAACTACAGAGTGAACTGACACCTCACGTGTGTGCCCTGTTCAATCACAGCCTTACGTCAGAATTTGTCCCTACCGAATGGCGCACTGCTACAGTCATCCCTCTCCACAAAGGAGGAGTGACTACAGACCCTGGGAGCTATTGCCCCATTAGCCTGACAAGTCTGATATGCAAAGCTATGAAATGCATCATCATGGACCTAATAAACAAGGATGTAGTGAATCTCCAAACTCTGGATCCCACACAGTTTGGTTTTGTGAAGGGTAGATCATGCCTGCTCAATTTGGTCAACTTCTTTGAGTCAGTCACCAGAGCTGTGGATGAAGACAAGGTGGTTCATACAGCCTACCTTGATCTGGCCAAGCCTTTTGATACCATTTCCCACTGAGAAATCATAGAAAAACTCACTAAGCTTGGCATCAACCCCTTAATCACTAGGTGGGTTTCAAACTGGCTCACAGATAGAACCCACAGTGTGAAAGTAGCTGACTCCAAATCAGACTGCCGACTAGTCAAGAGTTGCATCCCACAGGGTTCTGTCCTGGGTCCTCTCCTGATCAGTATCTACTTCTCTGAAGTCCCAGCCAACATAAAGGGACTCTGGCTGACAAAGTTTGCAGACAATTGCAAGTTGGGAGCTATTATTAACTTCCCAAGTGATGTTGACATCCTACAGAATGGCCTCTCTGAGACCAACTAGTGTTAGAACCATGGCCTTAAGCTCAATGCCAAAAAATGCATCATCCCCTTTGAGAAAAACCCAGTTCCCTTGAATTACATTGATCATAGTCTACTGAACATAGAAGGTGTTATAAGAGATCTGGGAACATAGGTTGACAGCAACCTCTCTTTTAATCACCACATTGCTACTGTGGTCAGAAAGTCCTTCTGTGTAGCACATCTCATTAATAAGGGTTTTGCATCCTACTCTTCCATCATTAGGCCAATCATCGAGTACAATGCCCCATTTGGCATGTACCTCACTAGACACCTGCAACAACTGGAGAGAACACAAAAGCACCTCACAAAGAGGATCCTAGGCCTTAAACACTTGTCCTATATGGACAGACTCAAAAAAACTCCAAATATTCTCTGCCTCATATCGCCTACTTAGAGGCAAGCTCTGCTTGACTTACAAAGCCATGTCTGACCCAGCTCCGTTAGAAATGCTACATCTAAAGAAATCCCAATCCCTCCGCACCACACTCTCCAGAGACCTCAACCTCATTACCACAATTAACAGAACATGCTGGATCAACAGGTTCATAACACAGAGACTGCCCATGCTATGGAACAGATTTCCCATACATGTCAAGCAGAGCACCTTGCTGACCCTCCAAGAGGAATCTTGAGTGGACGGGAAACAGGAAGTTCACCCCGGGTATAACTCTAGTGGCTCTACTTGACAGAGGCACTGGGAACCAAGGTCTGGTGGCACTATGCCGGGGTAATCCTATGGCTAGTCTTGTAAAGGCCCCAGGGCCATTAGCCTAGTACACACCTATGAACCTTTACTGATACCTGAAGTGCTAACGTGTTCATTCCTGTCTTGAGCAGAAAAGTCCTTTCACTCAAAGCATTCCATTTACAAATGTAAGGTCTAGGTTCCTAGAAAATACAGCTAGTATGAATTTGAATAGTAAAATTAGTGTCAATTGAATCCAAGTTGCAGAAAGAGATGCAGACAAACTGTATCAGCTAAAGACTATGGAATAATGTATAAGTTTGACAATTTCTAGTCAGTATGATGGAGGGCAGTTAGTCAGTCTTCCTTACATTTTATTGTCAGCAAAGTACCACTTGTAGACTGAGATTTCGTCCATTTCCCTATTTAAAGTACAAGAAAGTACAGTTAAGTAAACTTGCTATAACAGTAGATGTTCAAATGATCACTGTTGCAAGTAGCCTTAGCTATACCGGTTATAGCCTGTTAAAGATATAACAAGCAACCAGTTTCAAAGACTCAGGGCACATTCCTGACACCCAAACTGTCAGGCAGCTTGAGCTGAGCTGACCAAAAGACAAATATGGGCACCAAGTTCTTCAGAGGTTTCATACCAACAAAGAAAGGGAGGCTGAGCCCTGAAAGAACAATGCTCAGAACAACAAAAAAATATACAACTACACCATGGTATAAACGCCACAACCCAAAAATAAGTTGGATGGAGGGAGGGATTGGCTACTGCTGCAGTGAGCAATTGAATACCTACTGTTATGGTAAGTTTACTTACACAACTGTACTATGTTCATCATATTGATCATTGCTGCCTTAGCTATGTGGGTAGATTACCTTAGCTAACAACATTTGGGAAGTGGAAGGAGAATAGACCAGGCGCCCCTGGAGAATGATCCTAGCAAAGCCTGAGCTAGATCTAGACAAGGAATCATGGTTATAGTGCTTTGTAACAGTATGTACAGAGGACTAAGTTGCAGCTTCTAGAATACTTCTACAATCCACCCCTTTTCAAAAAGCCACAGATGAAACCAATGCCATGGTAGAATGGACCCCGACCCTGCCTGCAAAAATTCTGTCGTGGTGAGTATAAAAAAGGTAACAGCCTTAGACAACCATTTGGAAATAGTCTTCATTAATACAGGTTGTCCCTTTTTGTCTACCTTCTCAAGAAAATAAAATAAAAGCAGATCTAAAGATTTAGTTATGTCAAGACAGCACCTGAATTGTCAGTAAACGTCCAAATGGAGTATGTTTTCTCCCTCATTTTTATGATCAGCAAAGAAAATGGGGATGCACAGTTTTTCTTAAAGTAAACTTGGATGACTTTAGCCATCAAAGGCAGATTAGTTCTCAAAGAAACCCTCTCTCTGTGAGAAATGAGATAGGGTTAACTCATCATAAGACCTTGCAACTGAAATACCCTTCTTGCAGAGGTTAGAGCAATAAAGTAAACTGTTTTCCATGTTAAGAATCTCAATTCAAGTCAGATTAGCTGGTTCAAACTGAACAAGTGTTAGTTTCTATAACCTAAAATTAAGATCCCAAAAAGTAGTCACTTGTTTTCCTTGTGGCCTGTTAAGTAATATCCCTTTCAAAAACATTTTGACATGAGAAAGCCTTGAAAGAGGATCATCCACAGGCAGACATCCTGAAATGACCAATAAATGAATCTTGATGGAGGAGTAAGAAGGGACACAGGAAAGTAACTCAAACAGATATTGTAAAACAAGAGAAGTACTAGCCTTGAATGTCATCAACTAGAATACCTTTTCCATTTGCTAATATATGAATTTCTAGTAGCAGGCTTTCTTGCCTCCATTAGTACCTTCTGCATGTCCTCAGTAAACCGGTGCCTAAAGGAAAATAAGACCCTATCATCCAGGCAGTCAGTTGAAATTGATTAGGGTTGGGGTGCATCATTCAACCCTGATGTTTTATGAGTATATCGGTTTTGTGAGGACACTTGTGGTAATTCCCCCTGGCCATTTCCAAAAAAAGCAATAAACTGTGTTGCCTGGGCCAGAAAGGGAGTCACAAAAAAGATCCTGTGGGAGTACTTCTGAAGGTGAGAAGTACCCTAGATATCAGCAGAAAGGGTAGAAAAGCATAAAAAAAATTCTTGTTAAAGAAAAAGGCATCTGTCTTCCAAGCCTTCTAGCATGGAGTCTGGAAGCAGAATATTGACAGCTGAGCTCCCCACAGATGGATCAAATCTTGGAAGATCCCCTGATCTAGTTTGCATATGTGAGGGTCTGCCTCGTCATGTTCAGCTTGTCTGCTACACAGTATTGCTCTGATGAAATGAAGAATGCCTGTAGAGTGAGATTGTGCTGTGAAGTTATATACCAAGTTAACATTGCTAGTTTGGAAAATGGGTATAATCAGGTTCCCCCCTATTTGAAGATGTACCACATCACTGTAGTATTGTCAAACAATTTGAAGAGGTCCAGGGGACCAAAGGTGATTCAGAGAGTTGATTGCCTTGATCAGGGCAAGCATTTCTTCCATATTTATAAGCTTGTTTCTATCCTAGGTATCCCACACACCTTGTCCTATTATCCCTCTTGAAATTGCTCCCCAAGCAAAGTCTGAGATGTCTGAGGTGACTGACTTCTTTGGAACAGGGAGGGTAAAGGGGTGACCTGAATTTATGGATATTTGCTGCGACAAATCCCAGCACTGGAATTTGAACAGACAAAGTATGTGGATGCTGAGACTAGAGAGACTCCAGATACCACTGTAGCTTTCACATGTAGAGGTTTACCAGGTTTGTCATGAGAATCAGATATGCCATGAGACCAAAGATCCTGATGTATTCCCTCAAAGTGACCAAAGTCTGAATATAAAACTTTAGAAACAGCTCTAGATATAAGATCTATTTTTCCCTGTGGAAGAAAAAAGTTCTTTGAACTGAGGTGTCCAGCTGACACCCTAGGAATGCAATGTTGTGTGAACGAGTCAAAAAGGGATTTTGAATGTTGTCTTGGAATCCCAGCTTATGTAAGAGATCTCTGACCTAAAAGAGAGATTCCTGACACTTTGAAAAAGGCTCCACAAAGGTAAGCAAGTCATTTAAATATGGAAAAAAGAAAATTGATACCCTGTAGCCTGTAATGAGCTACTATTGGAGCACTAGTCAACACTGCTGGTGCAGTGGATCTGTTACTTTTGGGCATATTTTTCATTTTCTTACAGTGGTGTGCTTGAACATATGGAACCTGGTGGAAGGGGGATTGAATTAAAATCCAAATGGATCCGTGCTGTCTACCTTTATTTATCAGTTTGGCTGCATGCTGCAGGTTGAAGGCAATCCTTTGGTATCCCTCTCAGTGGAGAAACTGCATATGAAACTGACCTTTTAGCAATTGACTTTAATGATTTTATGGTTGTTTTTAAGGAATTTGAGAACAATTTATATAAGTAAGAGAGGTTACAGTGGCAGACACTACACCTGGAAGCATGTTTACATCACAAGGTGGGTCCAAGAGGTTTAAGATTAAGAATGCTGAGGATGCCAACATATGGTAATACATATCCATTATTATTGAAACAATAACAGTTGCTTAGTTTAGAACTAAGTTTTAATTATCCAAAACTACTGACTGAATTTTTCCAGCCTATGGAAGCATCCATTCTCAAAGAGATTACAACTGGTAAAGATAGGGTGAGTGCGATTTTATCATCTACAATGTGTAAGCAGAAAAATGATGATTCATGGATATAGCCTCTTATGAAAAACTGCTACAAGATCTGAAAAGAAAGCAACTGTTAAGGATCATGGCTGATTTTTGAGAAGGCCGCGTTTTTTCTCGGCCAAAAACTGAATCCACAGTCTAAACAGGCTGTTGTTAATAATAGTATTGATGCTTTTGGTAGTTCATTTGGGTTAAAGACTGCTACTAATGTTCCATTAAATAATAGACAAACTGCTTGATCTAATGATTTGTCAACAACTTATTTGGTTACGAAGAATGCTATGAATGCTGTGATAAATAGGAATATTATAGATGACATTCCATCTACCTCCACTTTGTATATGCCAATGACATCTACAACCAATGAACATAATGTGAAAACTTTTACTACTATGGGTGCTACGTCTTCTTTTTACATCTACAGAACTTGTAAAGGAAAACAAACAGGAAGGGGGGGGGGTTCATCCTGCAGGAATCCTCAGTGTCGGAAAAGACCACAAATAATAGATCTATTAGAATTTGGACAATTGGTAAGGAGCAAGATCCCTCGAACACAGTTGTGAACATTTCACCTTCAACATTGACAGATAAGTAGATTTTCTAAATAACATGTTTGTACTTGCAAAAGGCTAAGATCTAATTGATGTACTTATTCATCTTAGACAGTTTGTTAGAAACATTTCACTTACATTACTTTATGGAAACAATGTACAACAGCAAGCATGTTTTAGAAAACCTAGTCAGTTTGTTTTGATTAATTCACTGCTTGTTGAAGCATTTTTGAAAATCTGTGAATGAGTTATCCATGATGCCTTAGGATGTAAACATAAAAAGTTCTTGGATAATTCAACACATTATGAGTTCCCTTCAAGAGCTAATGTCTTTATGAGTACATACAGATACATCCAGCAAAAAAGGATGGGGTGCTGTTGTGCTCATGGACACAAGCATCTTGAAAGTACGAATAATATGTTAGGAGATGATTCTACGTATCATGAATGTTTGAAGCTTGATGGCAATGAATGAATAGATAAGGTACACTCTGGCTTACAGGACCTGCTCATGGAGGGTGTTATTGGAAAGGATTTGTATGATTACTTTATGGTTGAATATCTGACCATTCCCATTCTATAATGCCCTCCCAAGTTACATGAATCTTTGCTAGATCCACCAATGAGGCCAATAGTATCTGGTCGGGGTTGGGTTACAGAACCACTTTCTATACATGTTGAAAAGATGCTCCGCCCAGTATTATATAATGTTAGTAATATATTAAAAGATACCAAGCACTGTTTATCTACATTATTTAATTGGTCTAGTGACTATAACGGAACTAGCTATGTACTTGTCATGATAGATGTTACATTCCTTTTTACAGTAATTTGGAATGATATAGGAATAGGCTTTTTCTTTACAGGCACTCACACTAGAGCACTGATCAGACGTATCTAATATGTTCTTTGCTAGATATTACATTGAATAATAATGCCTTTGTCTTTAGAGTTTTTTTTCCTTCAGAAAACTGGTATTGCAATGGGTACAATGTGCGCAAATAGTTATGTCAACATTGTACTGGCATGTTGGGAAATTTTACATATTTTTGACAGAAGTAATTTTTTTCTGAAGTCTATATCGTATTATGGACATTTTGTGGACATTTCCTTTATATGGACAGGACTAATAAACACTCTGATTTTATCTTCATCAAAATACATCCTTTCTTAAAGTTAGTTTGAATTACTCTTGTATGACTGTGGACTTTTTAGATGTTTGTGCTAGTATTACATCAATGGGTCTTTAGAGGTTGTACAGGAAAACCCAGTAAAAAAAAGCTAATGTATAGCATCACAGTAGTATACACCCTCGGCATGTACAGTACATACTAATGTTATAAAGGGACAATTCTATAGGCATGCCAGACTCGGTGGTTGTGATGAGAGTAATTACTTAAAAATGAGTTTTTACGTAGGTGTTATTCTCAAAATGAGATTGTTACTGCTCAGAATGAGGTCCTCCAACACAGAGAAGACTGCGAAAAATTTTCAAGTTGTAATAATACTGTCACACCTAGATCTAATAGACAATTTAAGGATGAGCATTACTTACTCTAATATCCATCTAGTGTGCAATATAGTAAATAAAAATTGACATTTTAATTACAGATGGCAGTTACAGGGATTTTTAGGTGATGTACCCCATTTTTCTTTTATGAATAATCGTTCTTTGAAGATAATGCTTTGCTACAGAACATCTGGCAGGAATGTGAGAAAATTTGACAGGTTAGGTACACATCCATGTAGATCATGTAATATATGTAGCTTCATTAATAGTAGCACCTGCTATACACATTCAGCTACAAACGTGTTCACCGTTTTAACGTCTATGCTGATTGTAGAAGAAATAATTTGGCATACTTAGCAATATGTAAATTATGTGGCAGTTTCTATGTTGGAAAAACAAATTGGGCATTCAAAGAACAAATATATAATATTACTAGACAGGACACAAAGTGCCTTATCAAAGCATATTTTAGTTACTAATAAAGATCATTCCTTCAAATTCTTGGTTTTAGAATTAAATAAAGGTGATATACAAGGTGATAATGTCAGGATGAAGACTGAATGTCTAGAGGTTAAATGGATACTTGAATTTGAAGCTGATAAGGGTGAAGGGCTAAATTTGTCTGTCCCTTTAAAACCTTTTCTCATATCATGTGCTCTGACTCACTGAATTTGAAACTTTGTATTAAGTGATGTATGAACAATTATAATTTAGATCTGAAGAGGTGTCTGGATATGGACATGAAAGCACTTATCTTTTTTATCTGTTTTTATATGTTTTGATTAACTTTTCTGGTTTTACATTTTGCCTTGTCAGCTGATTGTTCTGCTTTATCCAGTTACTATTTGTGTTTTGATCAGCCTTATCCATTACGTTTGGGTATATATATTTTTCTTGGTGCAGTGGATAGTTCAAAGGGTAAAGCAAAGAACCGATAAAGTGATCTAGACAGACAAAGCATAAGAAACACCTGAAGTTTGGATGAAAAGGAATGAGATGGCGAGCATCTTTTAAACGTAGAGTTAAAAGGAAAACTGAATGAGGAAGAGGAGGTAACAGATTGTGAAATTACATTATTTTGAAGTTAGGCACTATCACAAACAGGCCTAAGCAAAAAGATCCAGAACTGGTCGATAAGCATTTTCTTTTTTTTCTTGGGCACTAAAATACTCCTTGAACAGAAACCTCTCCCAGCTTGGGAAGGAGGAACTGGTTCTCTCACACCCTGGTACAGCATTTAATGAAGGACAAAGAGCCTGTTTAGGTGGCTGAGGAATTATTTCCTAGCACGGAGGAATATCCTCTCACTGCCATCGAAAACTTTGCTGAATTATCTTTAGGACCCATTTGTCTGAAAAAAATAGAGATTCAGACTTTCTGGAAAGGCAAAAGGGACTGCCCATGTGGTGGGGGAACAAAGTCCCTTAAATAGTCAAACTGACTATTTCACTTTTCCTTCATTTTGGTGATTCTTGAATTATTTTTGGAACGCACTAGCCATTATGCCAAAATTGGTTGAGGGGTTAGAGAATCCCTTATAACATTTGAAAAAGGAGGGCAGAAAATCTTAAGAGATTCCCTGATTTAACTTAATCCTTTTTTACTCCTTTCATCATACATGTTGATCTCCTCTGTAGCAAAGGGACTGAAAAGTGCATCTGTCACACACACACACACACACACACACACACACACAGTAAACAGAGAGCAGTGAGTAGCACAATAGAAGGAAGCAATTTAAAGTAACTGTTTCCTCACAAGATGATACTACAGACTAAACATTCCTCATATTTTCACAATTAGTCAGAATACAGATTAACATGTTAGCCCCGACAATTCAAAATTCAGAAATATTTGGATAAGAGTTAACTAGCTGTTTAGCAGGAGTAGGAATAACAGACTATAGCTGCTCCTCAGGTTTGGGAAGAGTGCATAAAAACTTAAAAAACTAAGGAACATTAAACATTCTATCTGCCGTTTTAGAGATAGCAGGCTGGCTATCAGGAAAACTACAGGCAGAGACATCCCCAATTTTGACAGAACTGGAGGAAGTTGTGAAGGTTAAGCAAATTCCTTCTGTAACAGCTCAAAACTCTGAGGGATTGAGAAATCTCAGTGCACCCCACAGAAAACACTGGCACATTCTGAAAATAGTCTGAAAGAGAAACAACCCCTAAGGAAGAATGAAAAACTGAGCTCTCCTCTGTATTTGAAAAAAAAAAAAAATGAAAAAGAAAACCTGTATCTGTCTCTTCATCTTGATGTCCTTATTCAGAATCTTGAATCACTTCAGGAAATGAAGTATCCTTTTTTTTTTTTTTTTTTTTTTTTTTTTTTTACCAAAAAGCAACTAATAAGAATGATCAAAAGCCTGAATAAAACCTTAAACCAGGCCCAATAAACTACTCCTGCTTAGAGAAATTTGAAGAGGAGACATGTTTAGTTTTCTCTTTCTTTTTGTCACCAAAAAAAAAAATGTGGCCAACAGCATTATGATTGGCAGCAGTAATTTCCCCAGAGATAAGCACATTATGACAAAACAGGGAAGCCTTCCCTGTTTCCTCTCCTACGGCAAACACATGTTTCTCTTGCTTGACTGCTTGGGGACAGCTGCAGAGGAATTGGCTAACCCCTGGTCCATAATGGCTGTAGGTGCTACACCACAGGGTAAAAGATGAGTGGTTTAAGGTACAACAAATAGCCACAGAAGAGTTACCCACCTGTGGCTGAGGCAAATTGCTTGCCTTTTGTGGTGGCAAGTGCTGTTTGATTAACTTTTTGTTTTTGTAAGAAGGGTCAACATATGATAAATGAAATGATAATGAAGGACATTTGCAAACTACAGACAACAGACCCTTCCTACTTTGGCTTTAAGGAAAAGACATGCAAACTAAACCTGGCAGACTTCTTTGAGAGGGTCACCAAGGCAATGGATGAGGGTAAAACAGAGCATAGTGCATCTTGACCTGGCTAAGGTATGTGATACAACACCCTACCCAGGCATTGCTGACCAGCTCTCTGAGCTAGGTGTAAACCCTTGTATAACTCACTGCACTGCAGGCTGCCTTACAAACAGGACCCAAGAAGTCAAGACTTGTGAGACTACCTCCACCAAGAGACTGCTTACCAGTGGAGTAAGCAGGGCCCTATGCCCTATGGGTCCACTCCTGTTTGGCACCTACTTCTCAGAAGTCAACACTAACGCTAAAGACATCTGGTTCACCAAGTTCACAGAAGACTGTAAATTGGGAGCTTTTATAGATTCTACCCAAGACAAAAACCTCTTGCAAGTGGGTTTAACACAAACGAACAACTGGTGCCAAAGTCAAGGCCTAAAATTCAATGTCAAAAAATGCATTATAATGTCCATTGGGAAACTGTTGATGCCATTAATTACTCCATCAATAACCCCCCCCCAAGAGTCAACTGAGCAGTAAGGGATCTGGGAACATATGTAGACAGCAATTTGGCCTTTGAATAATACAAGATAAAAAGAAAATAATTCAATGTCACCCAACTACTAGGTAACGGTATAGCATCCAGGTCTAAGGAAGTTATAATGGTACCCTACAAATCCTTAGCTACCTGCCTAACATGACCCCCCCCAATATGATACTTGGGACCCATATAGTTTGGGGTGCATTGCTAGGCTTGTAAACACCCTAAGGCTTGCTAGCTTAGTAACAGCCTATGAACTTATGTACCTAGAGACTAACTGCTTCTTCCATGGTCAAGCCAGAAATGTTGCCTCGTTCCCTGGGAAAATAAGCACCAAAAGCCCATAAGAAGGTAAAATCTTTTTTCACAAAAATACACACTAAAAGCACTTTAACACAGTTGCCAGTCCCCCGAAGTAAAATAAACACATTTTTTCCACAGAAAAAATGTTGCTTTAAATATCTTTTAAACTGAGAGGTAAAGAGAGTTGTCATTTAAAAGTATAATACAGTATCATGGGAGTACATTAAAACACAAAGTCCTAGCTTTAAAATAACTTTCATGAAGAGTAAAGAATTTGTAATCAATAAAAAGAATTGAATGGAAGTTGTTTTTCCCCAAAGGGAACTTATCTGCCCAACAAAGGAACAGCACAAGCCGACCAACAATCCTCAAAAGCCGCACAGGAGCACACTCTTCAGTGTCATTAGAGCTCTAGAGGACTTGGCACCCAAATTTGTCTTTTAGTCAGCTTATCCAGAGCTGCCTGACAGTTTCGGTACACGGAAGATCCTTTGAAGCTTTGGAAGCTGGCTTACTGTTATATCCTTGGCAGAATAAAACCTATATAGCTAAGGCTAATGCAACAATGATCAATGGATGAACATCTGAGACTCAAAATTTCAAAGACTTGTGTGTGTTTTGAGTAAAAATAGTAAATTCCAAAATCACTTACACTTTTAAAGCATTTTTGTTGATAAGTTTCATGTTCTTAAACACATCAGTGGAGGAAAGTGTACCCCCATACCTGTGCAACTTAAACTGAAGATCACTAAACCTCAGAGTAGGTGAAATACTCTGATATACTGCAACCTTGGAATTACTAGATACTGATCCAAAGATTTCAACAATCCTCAAAACTTCAACAGGTACACTCATTTACTGTTATAGTTTGAGATTCCAGATTGGTTACAAGTCTGTTCAAGTTTCAGTAGGCTAACGAGTCCTAGTATATTACACCTATGTACTTATTGCCAAGACCATGCTTCCTAATTAAAGTCTTTTGACATTCATATACCTCTGAAATGTCCAGATTTTCACCTCATATTACTGGTCTGTTCCTCATAAAATTTCCATTTTTTTTTCTGGCAAGTCATTAAGGATTGAATTCAGTAAATAATAATAAACATTTGCCCTTCAGATATCATATCCTTCAGAAAATGCATGCAATACAACACTTTTTATTCTAGAAAATTTGGAACTTTATAAGAGCAATATTTAAAAATTGTCCCCGTTTTGTGCCTTTGTTCCCCATTATATTTGACTTTGTCCAGGTTTCTTGTGCTAACAGGTTGAGAGGTATGATGACATTGTCATCAGTCTCAGTCCATCAGAATCACAGATTTTAGTTATTCTATACTAAAGGAAAGTTTATGAAAGCATTTTATCATCACTTTGATCCAGTCAGTGATGAAGTGAGGGGACATGTATATTTTGCATCAGGGCCAACTTATATATTAGTTAAAAATGAATAAGCCAAAAATCTGTCAAGAGTATGTGCCAAAAGACCACTTGAAGGATGTCAGTTTCCAAAACTGCTGGGCAAGAGATCATCTCTATGACAAAAGTTTCCCAGAAAATATTGTCATCCATAAAATAATTGTCCTTTAAAATACACATTGAAAAAAAGATAGGATAATACAAAAGAAAGGCAACATACGGTATGAATGTCTAAAACCTACAAAATGGTCACATGGGCTAAAAGGAGTCAAATTTAAATGACATCAAGAAAAGACAGGGTGAGCAAGAAAACCACATGGTATCTCTCTAAAACAAAATAACCAGCTGCTGGATAAGGATAATGACGTAGATAAATGTCAAAGATTTTTTTTTGTATGCCTGAGAAAATGGAAGGAAAAAACACATTTTGTTTCTTCATCAGCTGGATTCCAGGGTCTATGTCATATAACTGAACATTCATTTCTATGAACCTCCATTCAAAGAGCCAAAAACAACGAATGTGCACTTCAACAAATTTCTAAAACAGGGAATGGCATTAGTTGGCCAACATCAGGAAATTTGTCCTTTTCCCCACTGTAGTTAAATCTCGGAGTTGGTATATATAGTTGGGGGCAGGGGGTGCAGCCCCCCCCCCCCCAAAATTGTGGGGTGTGTAAGGTGCAGCCCCCCTACCTGGGTGGGTTTCACATACTGCAGTTTGTCTGATGGTCACAACGCTGACCAACTTATGCCATTCCCTGTTTTAGAAATTCACTGAAGAACATGCGCGCTGTTTTTGGCTTGATGAATGGATGTTCATGGAGTTTAACGTTCAATTATATGACAGACCTGAATTTCAAAAAATTGTTGCACCTTCAGGAGGGCTTGCCATACAGTACATAGAAAGCTCATACATCTCTCATAAAACTTCCAGTTAAGGAAGGAGTTCCTCCCTAATCTATAGTTTTCAAATTCATCTTACATCTAGACAAAGAACTTGCTATTAGAACTGCTTGGGTAAATTCTCCTGTTAAACATGTTAATTCTACATTCAGATCTGATAAGGACTAATCAAAGTAAGTAATGGAAAAAAAGAAGGCCTGCTTACTCCTGGCAAAGTAGCTAAGAAAATGCGATACTAAATGCCACATTTTATTGATGGCAAGATAAAGAATCTTTCTTTTAAAGGGAGATGGTAATTTTGACTCTTTAGAAGATACATATTACTTTCTTAAAATAAAAAAATAGGAATCTTAAAGGAGAAACAGACTGGAGTCATGCAAGCCTAAAGAGATAAGCAGAGAGACCTGGATAGAAGACTGCTTGCTACAACAAAAAACAATCGAACAAAAATATTTAAACAGAATATTAATAAAATGGACTAGTATGTTTACCTAAATAAAGTATATTTTTGTCTATCTAGTAATATAGATATAAATAATTAAATTCACAACATGAACCAGTAGATAAAATAGCAGTTCAATAACAATCCAACAGACCACGCAAGTAATCTAGTAAAAAGTTTAATCCAATGTAAGCACTTTCGGCCGAGTCACCAGCCTTCCCTGAGACATAAAACACACTGAAATAAAAGCATATATATATATATATATACACACCCAAACTTGCCATGATTGAATAATAGCAACCAATTAATTAAATAAAACAATGAGCTGTTGGCTATTAACTATTTCAACTCCTAATATTATCTAACCACAAGTAAAACACATACAAACTGCATATTAAAAGCTCAATATACCAGTTAATAATAAATTTATATATTCGTAACAAATATAATATACATAAAATACCATGGATTTTATCTATTATAAGCTTTTAATTTTAAAATGCTGGTAAGCGATATTGAATCATTGAGTCCTGGAAACTCCGTTGCATTTAAAAGAACTTGCCACCAGTATTCTTTTGATTCCAGTATTATTTTCCATGGACCTTTCCTAGGAGATGGAATAATCTGCTCCAATACTACAAATTTGAATGAATGTGTGGAATTATGCATTAGATGCCTATATAATGCATTATTATGTGAGCTCTTCCTAATTTCATATAAGTGCTCATATATTCGCTGACGCAATTTTCGTTCTGTTTTTCCTATATAATATGCTTCACAGCATGAGCATAAAGCTGCATACACCACCCTTGCTGTATTACAATTATATTTTCCTTTTATTTTTATAGAAATTCCTTTTATACTAAACTGATCTGTTTCCAATATGTGTGTGCAATATGCACACATATTGCATTTTCTCATAACACCACTAATACTTTTAGATTCATTAGAAATTCTATTACACCAGTCTTTTAAATTCTGGTCTCTTTTATAAATAATTGATGGTTGAGTCCCTAAAATACTAACCAATGCTGTATCATTTTTTATAAATGTCCAGCTTTTATGTAACATCTTTTTTAACTGATCAGAATCTCGCGTAAATGTGGTGATAAATGCTACATTAGTATAACCACATGCATTATTCTGTGCTTGATTACATAAATTGTTATTCTGAAAATCAGCAGATGGAGAAAGGTCCACCACAAATACATCATCTTGTTGTACACTATATGAATTATTTGATTCAAGCAATGGTTTATAAAAACCTGTACATCCTTAATACTTAACTTCTTGAAACACACTATCTAAAAAATATTGTGGATAATCTCTATTAGAAAACATATTCATAATGTAATAACATTCTTCCAAAAAATCCCCAAACTGACACCATACGTGCTGCGTGAACCAGTTGTCCTTTTAAAACAGCTTTTTTGACATGCTGTGGATGATTACTCATATAGTGTAAATACTTGTTAGAATGCGTTTTTTTCCTAAAAATATTAGCTTTTGTCTGTTGTGCAATATTTTTTGAAAGAAGTACATCCAAATATGAAATACTATCACTAGAAACTTCATAAGTAAATTTGAGAAATTCAGTGGAATGGTTGAGATAATATATAAATTCATTAATAATTTGTTTGGGGCCATGCCAGATGAAAAAAAGGTCATCCAAAAATCGGCAATACAAATCTATATGCTGCATAAATTCACACTGAAATAGAAATCTAAGCTCCCATGTGGCCATAATGATGTTAGCATATAGCGTTCCCACTGGGGTGCCCATCGCCACCCCTTTTATTTGCTTAAAGTAGTGACCATCATGATACAAATAATTATTAGTTAACACTAATTCCAATAATTGTGTAAAAATATTTACTTCATCTTGTGAAATAGGCTGAATCTCTGTAAAAAATTCAGTAAACCATGTAACTCCCAGATCATGCAGTATACACGTAAATAAGTCTTTTACATCTACTGTGATGAATATAATATTGTCAATATTGTGTAATTGTAACATGTTTAATTTCATTAAAAAGTCCCAGGAATCACGACAAATGTGAGGGAAGTTTTTAATGGTATGCTTTAAATTGATGTCAATATACTTAGCCATAAAATATGTTTTTGAACCGCCTGCGTCCACAATGGAACGCAAAGGCGGATTTTGTAAATCCTTGTGCAATTTTGGTGCACCAAAAATCATTGGTATTCTTGGATTCTGAACATGCATGTATGTGAAGGCTTCTTTTGTAATTTGCCCTTGCCATAGCATATCTTCTAAATAATAGTCAATTCTTGAATTAGAAATATTAAACTCATTAAGAGAAGTCTCAGCATAGGCATCATCATACAATATATGCATTAACAATTGATTATAATCCATGACATTCATTACAACTAATCCCCCACCCTTGTCTGGTTGCATAAACCTCATCTCTCCTTGAACTTAAATTGTTTGTTAGAAGACTGAACCTAGCAGTATTATATCATGGTACTGATAACACTGCCTGAAATCCACTGCATATTCACAGTTTGTTTAACCCTCCCCTTCATCCTAAAATTAAGTTATTTGAAGACATCTATGAACTTGATTTTAGACATTATCTCCAACATAATAAAGGAACATACAATAATGTAAATTTCACTAAAGAGGAACATGAAATGTTGATGCAATTAAAATCTCAAGGAGAGATGAGGTTTATGCAGCCAGACAAGGGTGGGGGATTAGTTGTAATGAATGTCATGGATTATAATCAATTGTTAATGCATATATTGTATGATGATGCCTATGCTGAGACTTCTCTTAATGAGTTTAATATTTCTAATTCAAGAACTGACTATTATTTAGAAGATATGCTATGGCAAGGGCAAATTACAAAAGAAGCCTTCACATACATGCATGTTCAGAATCCAAGAATACCAATGATTTTTGGTGCACCAAAATTGCACAAGGATTTACAAAATCCACCTTTGCGTCCCATTGTGGACGCAGGTGGTTCAAAAACATATTTATGGCTAAGTATATTGACATCAATTTAAAGCATACCATTAAAAACCTCCCTCACATTTGTCGTGATTCCTGGGATTTTTTAATGAAATTAAACATGTTACAATTACACAATATTGACAATATTATATTCATCACAGTAGATGTAAAAGGCTTATTTACGTGTATACCGCACGATCTGGGAGTTACATGGTTTACTGAATTTTTTACAGAGATTCAGCCTATTTCACAGGATGAAGTAAATATTTTTACACAATTATTGGAATTAGTGTTAACTAATAATTATTTGTATCATGATGGTCACTACTTTAAGCAAATAAAAGGGGTGGCGATGGGCTCCCCAGTGGGAACGCTATATGCTATCATTATGGCCACATGGGAGCTTAGATTTCTATTTCAGTCTGAATTTATGCAGCATATAGATTTGTATTGCCGATTTTTGGATGACCTTTTTTTCATCTGGCATGGCCCCAAACAAATTATTAATGAATTTATATATTATCTCAACCATTCCACTGAATTTCTCAAATTTACTTATGAAGTTTCTAGTGATAGTATTTCATATTTGGATGTACTTCTTTCAAAAATATTGCACAACAGACATTAAAAGCTAATATTTTTAGGAAAAAAACGCATTCTAACAAGTATTTACACTATATGAGTAATCATCCACAGCATGTTAAAAAAGCTGTTTTAAAAGGACAACTGGTTCGCGCAGCACGTATGGTGTCAGAGTTTGGGGATCTTTTGGAAGAATGTTATTACATTATATGTTTTCTAATAGAGATTATCCACAATATTTTTTAGATAGTGTGTTTCAAGAAGTTAAGTATAAAGATGTACAGGTTTTTATAAACCATTGTTTGAATCAAATAATTCATATAGTGTACAACAAGAAGATGCATTTGTGGTGGACCTTTCTCCATCTGCTGATTTTCAGAATAACAATTTATGTAATCAAGCACAGAATAATGCATGTGGTTATACTAATGTAGCATTTATCACCACATTTACGCGAGATTCTGATCAGTTAAAAAAGATGTTACATAAAAACTGGACATTTATAAAAAATGATACAGCATTGGTTAGTATTTTAGGGACTCAACCATCAATTATTTATAAGAGAGACCAGAATTTAAAAGACTGGTGTAATAGAATTTCTAATGTATCTAAAAGTATTAGTGGTATTATGAGAAAATGCAATATGTGTGCATATTGCACACACATATTGGAAACAGATCAGTTTAGTATAAAAGGAATTTCTATAAAAATAAAAGGAAAATATAATTGTAAGACAGCAGGGGTGGTGTATGCAGCTTTATGCTCATGCTGTGAGGCATATTATATAGGAAAAACGGAACGAAAATTGCATCAGCGAATATATGAGCACTTATATGAAATTAGGAAGAGCTCACATAATAATGCATTATATAGGCATCTAATGCATAATTCCACACATTCATTCAAATTTGTAGAATTGGAGCAGATTATTCCATCTCCTAGGAAAGGTCCATGGAAAATAATACTGGAATTAAAAGAATACTGGTGGCAAGTTCTTTTAAATGCAACGGAGTTTCCAGGACTCAATGATTCAATATCGCTTACCAGCGTTTTAAAATTAAAAGCTTATAATAGATAGAATCCATGGTATTTTATGTATATTATATTTGTTACGAATATATAAATTTATTATTAACTGGTATATTGAGCTTTTAATATGCAGTTTGTATGTGTTTTACTTGTGGTTAGATAATATTAGGAGTTGAAATAGTTAATAGCCAACAGCTCATTGTTTTATTTAATTAATTGGTTGCTATTATTCAATCATGGCAAGTTTGGGTGTGTGTATATATATATATATATATATATATATATATATATATATATATATGTATATATATATATATATATATATATATATATATATATATATATATATGCTTTTATTTCAGTGTGTTTTATGTCTGTGGAAGGCTGGTGACTCGGCCGAAAGCACTTACATTGGATTAAACTTTTTACTGGATTACTTGCGTGGTCCGTTGGATTGTTATTGAACTGCTATTTTATCTACAGATATAAATAATTCACACAAGGCTATGCCTTTCTGGACTTCAGTGTGATACTATTATTTCTTTAAAGTCAGGATTTAAAATATATGTCCGGATAATAAACAGTATTACTTTTAATTGGTTGACTTAAATATAAATAAAATAGAGCTTTTCAAGCTGTCTCCATTATTCTTCAGAACAAGGACTATATATCATATTGTTTAGTAAGCTTTGCTCTAGGTAAGTATTCATCCTTATTTTAAATTATTATACTTAGATTGAAAGTTTTAAAGATCATTCCATAGGTATATGCCATTTAGTTGACCTGTAAAACATAATTACATAGCATCTTAACATATTCTGCCATTTCAAAATGGTGTGTTTCTCTCACCACAACGTTGCTTTAAGTGATTTACCTATTTAACATGCAAAATGTCACATTAATATGGAGTTTGACAATTTTGGTGCTTTTTGTTAATATAAATCTTTTTTTTTTTTTCAAACTAAGCTTCAGTCTCTCATTTGTTTCAGGGCTAAAATTCAGTTTAGAATGTTTTAAAAACTTGAGATACAAAAATGTAGTGGAATCACTTTGATTTTTTAAAGCTGAATAGAAGGGACATTTGGGGTGGAGCTTCCTATTTGATATACAGTGGAGCCCAGAAAGAACACAGAGCTTACATGATTTATATACTTTTTTATTTAAGCGAATGTTAATGTAATGTCACAAAATATGCCAGGCATTACTTATCTACTTGAGGAAAGTTCGTAGCAAGATGGTATGCAAACAGATGAAGCATTATTTGATTTGTTTCTGAATGCCAACTCATACATAGCACTACGCTTTCACTTTAGTCTCTTTTTTTCTTCCTCTTTCACAAAGTTTAATTTTATGTTTTAACCTCCACTTAAAAAGACTATTATATCTATCTGGTTGCTACTTATCAGCATCTTTTTCTCTGTACAGTACTGATGGTACATAGTAGCTAGAGTTAGAATATATATGCTTTAAGCATTCAGATGGGGTTATTAAAAGACTTGTATATTTACCTTTAGCTTCACATAAATAAGGGTGGGTAATAGCATCAGATGACAGAGAAAATGGCATATGTTTTACTTATGGAACTTGAAGAATCTAAAAAAAAATTAACAATATGAGTGTTGGAGAGTTTGAAGCGTGAAAGTTAATGCACTATATTGAAAACAGGAATTGCTGATGTGCTGTTTCTAGTAGTCCAAGGTTTGATTCCCACAGCCTTCGTGTGACTGAGTGGGTTACTTGATCAAATAATGTTCTGGGGTTTTTGGGTTGCTGAAATCACTTTGATTGCATCGTTGACTGAATGCCTGATGACTACCTATGATCCTAAGGACTGAACATATTTTTAAGTAAATACAAACTGCTATGTGGGAAGATATGATTACAACAGATGTTCTTCTGTACAATATTCATAGTTTCATGGTTAAAGTAACTGCATTTGAGTCAACGCCAAATTAAAATGCAGACTTTGGCATAGTTGTATGTTTGTCTTTTCGGCTTTTCCCGGTTAGGGGTCACCACAGCGGAACTCCGGTCCACTAATGATTGGCAGTAGATTTTTTTATGGTGCCGAGTTGCCAGCCCATCCTTCAGCGAAGGCGCACCCATTCATGCATGTCTTTCGGAGGCCACTCGACCATGGTGAGGACATGCAGACTCCACACAGAAGGCACTCCAGCCAGGAATCAAACAGGAGAGCCTCTTGCTGTGAGACAACAACACTACCACTGTACCACCGCGGCTTCTAAACATTTGATTCCATCCAGTCATCAACTGTCTTTTTAAGAGAGGAGAATGTCTCACTTTAGCATATAAATTGAGGAGCCTTTCACAAATATTTCATCAGATAACTGCAAATCCAAATGAATAAACAAGTGGTGCCAATGTGTTCAAAGATTCCCTACACACCTCTTAGATAATCCCAAGTTTTGATAAAATCAAGATTTAAGGACAAAAGTGCTTAACTGCTGTATGTGGTTTTACTGTGTGGTGGCATTGATGCTCGAGACACCAGGGATTGTTTAAGAGGTGTGTAGGGAATCTTTGGTCCATCAAATAGGTTAGGAACCTTAATCTTAGTTGGGTCCTGCAATATTAGTTTTAGAAGTGTAATCTCTACTTCTAGATGCAAGTTTAGAATCTATCAAATCAATGTTAAATAGCAGACAAACTTCCTACTCTTGAAGCATTCTAAAAGCTAGGCACAGTTTGCCATGCAGGTATCTATAACTAAATGAATAGAACCCTGGTTCAGTCATTATATGGCAGGATTTTAACTCAACAAAGTCCACTAATGAACTTACACTGCATACCTTCCAAGATAAACAGATATCCCTTGGTATAATCTGTAAAAACAGAGTTGATTTCAATGATTAGCCTCACATAAGCAATAAAGAATTTCATCATAAAAGTGATATAATTCGAGATAGAGTTGTTATAGCTCCACCACAACAATCTCATTGCTTTAGCTTTAAATATATGTGCACAGTCTCAAAATTGTAAATCACTGCACACAGTACTCCCAACATCTTTGTAATCAGTGCTCACTATAAGATCAACAGTTCCTAGACTAATAGTGGTACTTATAATTGGCTTTCCAAAATATAAAGCAGCATATATGACATCATTAAGATTTAACTCTCACTCTTAACTGGGCAGTTACAGTATTCAGATATTTATAACATTTGGTTATGTCTTTTGAGCATGCTAGAAAGGAACCAAATGTGTTATTGTTTGCATGTCTTGCTAAGCAAACAAAATTAGATGTTGGCAAATGAGAACAGACTGTATTGAATAAGGTGGGCCCTAAGACAGATTCCTGAGGAACTCCTATTAGGACATGTCTCAAATCATAGTAATATGCAAGAATCTTCACCCTCTTGTCTGTTGTAGAGACATTTTTGGATCCAATGGATGATGTGTGTTTGAGTGTTGACACATCAATTTAATAACACATCAATTTAATAACACTGTGTAATACACTATCAAATGCCTTGGATAAGTCCAGATAGGCTACCACTACTCCATTTCCAATATGCAAATCCTTACTCACCAGATAATAAACATGTAATAAATGTGTAAGCATGGACATGTTTTTCATGAACCCATATTTTGGAATGTCCATTAAAATTCCTTTCAGTTCATCATAAAGTACTGCTTGAAGCATCTTTCGAATCATGCAAATTAAAAGGTTTAAAATAGTCGGTGTATAATTAGACACCATATCAAATGCAACTCCTTCACGAATGTTTTACTTTATCTGCACACTTCTAACTGGTAGGTACCACATCTGATGATAGTAACGAATTAAATATCTTTGTCACAACTGTAGTCATGCACTTATAAGAGAATATTGTCTGGTTCTGTGCTACTATTGCCTTTTACTTTTGGCCACAGATTTTGTTATTAGATCTTCGCTAAGTACTGAACAGGGCAAGGTGTCCCAAGACAAAAATGTTCCATGTCTTCATTTGGAGTAAAAAAAGTACATTCTAAATATACCTGCCAGTTTAATACCAGAGTGCAACATATCCCTTCAGAAACTCTTTGCCCAGTAGTGTTGGTCATACCTTTACCCTGGTTAACATTAGTAAGTAGTTTTTTACTGGATTCAGAAACCAGTAATTTAGTTTCATAACTAATTTTTGAAAATCTGAAAGGGGATTTTAATATTTCACTTATATGACTATATACCTTCTTAGCAGTTAATCTTTTATACCTCTTCTAAATGTTAACTTTTCTTCATTTTCCTCACCAATTTAGAATGTCTTACGTGCCAATAAGGAGAAAATTCTCATTTTAATTTGTTACAGATGCATTTACAGCCTATACTCTCAAAAGTGCCCCAGACTGAAGAAACAGACAATTTATTTAATGCTTCTTCCAAAGAATTAATCCTATTATTTCAATATCACAAAATTTAGATTTATAACTAAAAGTAATATGGTGCAATGAATGCAAGTATTTCAAACCCAAAAGTTCAAATGCAATATGATCCGACCCACCTAGGCAGTTTAGTTGCCTAACATTTAATCTATTTTCCCTTGTTGTCAAATTAATAAGTTTCACAAGATTTTTCAATAAAATTAAATTATAACATTCTTACTCCAAGGATGCATCTTGCATCCCATCTTTCCAATTTATGTTGGGAAAGATAAATTCACCTTAAATAACATAATTATCAACATTTATGTATGTGTGTAGCACCTCAACAAATTGCTTCTAAAGGAGTATAGTTAAATTAGGGCCTTTTTCAACACACCAGAAAACCTTATAGTGTCAATTTCAGCATCACCTGTAAGTTCCAGAAAAATGGTCTCCAACTGATAATCTACAAACTAGATTATGAATTATATATTCTGCCACACCAGCTACATCTTCTAGTTTTCCTTAAATATTCATAAAATTTAAAGCCAGGTATGTATGCTTTTCTTACGGTGCTAAGACTCCGTAATTGCCAAAACATCATAACAGTTTTCTATACAAAGTAACTAAAGTTCATGCATTCATACAATAAATCTTTACTGCCTGACTTGTATCTTCACCTCTTTGCTTGCATTTAGAAGTTGGTTGATGTCCAAAAATGCTCGGCAACATCTTAATGTTTCTTATTTAAGGGCCTCCCCCATGAAAAATCAAATGAAATCTGTTTTGTCAAAAAAATAGTCCTTTTTGTAAAAGTAAAACCATACTCTAATGAGATAAACATCTTTACAAAACACTTCCTAACCACCTATTAAACAAATGAACCATTGTAAATTGGTAATCCAACAATGTTAATGATGGAATAATTTCATAAAAACAAATTCACTTTATAGGTTCATAGGTTGGTACTAGGCTATCGGCCCTAGGGCCTATACAAGCCTAGCCATAATTCCCTGGCTATTTCTTCCCACAGTATTTACTTCCCTGGACCTCTGTCTAGCAAGGTGACTGACATGATCCCTGGGATGAATTTCCTATCTCCCATCCAATCATCAAAGTTCCTTTTGAAGAGGCACTTTGCTTGACATGTATAGGCAGTCTATTCCAGAGTCTCTGAGTCAGGAACCTATCTCTCCAGCATGTTTTGTTCATTGTGATGACAAGGTTTAGATCCCTGGAGCATCTCTCTCTGAGGGACTGAGATTACTTTAAGTGTAGCATGTCAAACAGCTCTGGGTTTGACATGACCTTGTATGTTAAGCAGAGATTGCCTCTGAGTAGACGATATGCGACAGAGTATAGGTGGAGTTTTTTTAGATGGTCAGCATAGGGCATCTGTTTTAAGCCTGTGATTCTTTTAATGAGGTATTTCTGTGGCCTTTCCAGTTGTTGCAGATGTCTTGAAAGGTACATACCAAATGGGGCATTGTATTCTATAATGGGTCTAATGAGGAATGAGTACAGTGGGACAATGGCCTCCTTTTTTCTGGATGAAAAGCCCTTAGTCATGAGGTGTGCCACATAGGATTTCCTAACTGTTGTGGCGATGTGGTTAACAAAGGTGAGACCACTTGTCCACCTGTGTCCCTAAGACTTTTATCACACTTTCAGTGTTTAGTGTACTGCCACCTATGTGGAAATTCATGGGTACATGTTTTTTCTCAAAGGGGATAACTATACATTTCTTGGCATTGAGCTTGAGCCCATGGCTCTGGCACTAAGCATCTGTTTCTGTAAGGCCCTTTTATAGAATATCCACATAATTTGGGGATTCAGTAATGGCTCCCAGTTTGCAGTCATCTGCAAACTTTATTAGCCAGAGTCCCTTAGTGTTGGCCTGTACTTCAGAGAAGCAGATGCCAAACAAGAGCGGTCCCAGGACTGAACCCTGAGGTACTCCACTTGTCACTTGTCTGGAGCTGGATTTGGAGTCAGCTATTTTTACAGTGTAGGTTCTGTCAGTAAGCCAGTTGGCAACCCATCGAGTGATGTAGGGATTTATGCCCAGCTTAGTAAGTTTATCTATGATTCCAGAGTGGGGGATGGTGTCAAAGGCCTTGGCGAGGTCCAGATAGGCTGTGTGAGCTACCTTACCCTTGCCACGGCTCTGGAGACTGCTTCAAAGAAGTCAATCAGATTCAGGAGACAAGATCAGCCCTTTAAGAACCCAAACTGTGTGGGGTCCAGTGTTTGAAGGTTGCCAATATCTTTGTTTATAGGTTCCATGATAATACGTTCCATGGCCTTGCAGATTAGGCTTGTCAGACTGGTGGGGTGGTAGTTCCCGGGATCCAAGGTGGATCCCCACTTTTGGAGTGGGATAACTGTAGCTGCATGCCACTCAGTGGGCACAAAGCCTGAGGTGAGGCTGTGATTAAACATGACACTTAGGTGAGGTGCCAGTTCATTTTGTAGTTCATGTAGTACACAGCCTGGGATGTTGTCTGGTCCCATGGATGCTGTATTCTTAGCTTTGGAGAGTGCATTTTCTACCTGTGTGGCTGTTACCAGAATTTGGTAATCTATTGGTATTGAGATAGGCCCTTTAGGGGGTGAGAGGGGGGGTGAAGTTTGCACTGAATCGATCTGCCAGGATATTGGCAATATCCTTGGGATCAGTAATACTTAATGCCATTCTGTTGTAGCTCAGAGCAGATCTGAGCATTGCCATTTAGATTCTTGACATAGCTATAGAATGCCTTGTAGTTGTCTTTGGAATCTTTGGCAATTTTATTTTCATAACTAGGTATGGAGGATTCTATGAGGGATCTCAGCTTCTTACTGAGGCTGGTAAGGGAGTGTTTTGCATCCTGGGATTTTCCTCTTTTCTGCAACAGTTTCTTACTTTTGTTGTAAATTTTGTTTATGTCAAGGGACCAACAGATTGGCTTCCTTTTTTTGGAGGACAGCATCTTGGTTCTTCTGGGGATGGCACAATTCATGCACGAGTGGATGTGCTCGTACATTGCCTTAGTGTAGGATTCAGCAGTCAAACTTTCAGTTCCCGTCTGCATGGGTGTCATGAAGTTTGTCAATTCTGACTGTAGCAGCATGAAGCTAGCTTTGGAGAAGTTTTTTTTTTTTTTTTTTTTACAGAGGTTTCCTTACTGGGGGGGTAGGGGTGGGATGTGGATGTCAAGGGTGATTAGCTTATGGTCAGACCTGACCAATGAGGGGGTGACCATAGGCATGGAGCATCGATTTCCCATGTTGGTAATGACCAGGTCTAGGATATTGGAGTCCCTGGTAGGACTAAGGATTAGTTGATCCAGGGTATTGGGATTTATGAATTCCAAGAACCGTTGGACAAAAGTATTGGTACATAAGTAGTTTTCCCAGTTAATGGCAGGGTAGTTGAAATCACAGAGTATTAGGGTGTTTGGTTGTATCTTACTATTTTTCAGTACATTTAGAAAAGTATAGTGAGAATCTTGGGGCATGGTGGGGGATCTGTAGCAAGCTACGATTTGGATTGCAGTCTTACCTACTGTTAGTTGCGCTTGGAGAATTTCAGATGCACTGTGTTGGGCAACTAGCCTGGTGTTGTGAATATGGACACTCCTCCACCTTTAATGTTTTGGTCGTGGTTTGGTGGCCGAAAAGTGTAGTACGAGTTGTAGCCTGGTATTGCAGGAGTGCTCTCTGGATACTTGAACCAGGTCTCAGTTACTGCACAAATATTGATATTCTCCATTTTAGAAGTGCCTCGAGAGAGTGCATTTTGAGGTTTAGACTTCTAGCACTGAGTAGCATTACCTTCAGATTTTGCATGTTTGTACCTGTTATGGTGGCGGTTTTGTCCTTTGAACTTTGCCTAAAAAAGGCACTATAGGGGTGGTAACAGCCTTAGCCAGTAACCGGAATCCCAGGGCCAACAGTGCAGACCATCTCTGGCAAAGCATCGTGGTCTGTCGATTATGTCGTCCCAGGCAGACAGATACTGGATCCCCTTTGAATGACACCAGAAGCTTAGCCAATTGTTGAAGTCAATCATTTTGTCCTTATACTGTGGTATCATTCTAGGCGAAGGCAGGATGCTACTCAGGGCTAGGGTCATACCTGCTTGGGCCACATGATCAGAGAGCTCTTCCATGTCTCTCTTCATGTAGTCCAGGGAGGTACGTCTCAAGTCATTCACTCCAACATGGACAATGACAGAGTCATATTTGTACTTGTTGTGGAGTGACTTACATGCATGTGTTATGTGGTGGATCCTGGCATCAGACAGGCAGCTGACTGCAATTTTCTCCTTGTTCAGCCTGGTGAGTGGGACATCAGTGTGCCTGACTATAGAGTCACCTATGACTAAAGTGTTGGGTACGTTGTCTTACCTTAGGGGCTGTTGTTGGGTGGCACACTGGTGTTGTGAGCTATGTGACACTTTGGTTGTGATTGGTGTTTGTGTTTCAGCTTCGGAGGTCATTGCTGCTTGGGCAGATTACTGTTAAGGGCCTCCACATATGTGGGTTTAGTGTTGCTATGTGTGGGTGTTGGTGGTGTGGCTTTAGAAGGGCTATGTGTTGCTTGAGGTGTAGTGCAGGTGTTAATCTTTTCCTCTTGACTGTCTAGAACAATCATGGGTGGAGAAGCTTTTTGCTTCCAGTTTGGCTATGTAAGTGCATCTCTCGCAGGTTGTAGTATTGGGTGGTAGGAGGAGAGGGTTGTCTGTGTACAAGAGACAATTGCTGCATTGGCCAGTATGCCAGATTCACCAGGTGGACAGGTGAAATCATCGGAAGCCGACGACATGCCTGGTTTGGTGCTTTTTTTTTGTAAAGTACAAGAGCTGTTTTCCCTTAACTTAGCAAGGTACTTTGCAATTATAGGGTGTTTAGTGCCTATGATTAATTTCTCCTTATTAACAAGGAGAAATGAGTGCTTGTATCAGTTTAAGACTTCCTAGTGCTTTCCAGCATGTTTTAAAGCAAGTGCTAGTCACAGGGATGCTTAAAGTTAAGATGAAAAAAAATTGTTTATCCTAAACACTGCAGTGTGCACTAGAGGCGTTAGATGTGAAAGTAGGTAACTTAAGTTTTACCTGTCTAAAAAGTTAAGTATTAGTGGAGCGTCACTATTTTTAAAACAGCAAGATAGATTGAAAGGGGGTGGTCACTTTTGTGTTCTGGTACTATAGAATACAGTATGATGGCTAATAAATTTAAATAGCTGAAGGGGAGTGATTTCACAAAATGATAATTTTGTGCTTACTCACACAAGCCAGTAAAAACAGAGAGGAAATGCGATATATGCTCAAATTAACATAAGGGGAAGGCAACTAGAAAGAGAGTGGTGTTTAAGAACACTACAGTAACCGGGTGGGAGAAAAAAATTCTGCCTGACTCTCAAGAGACAGAGCTGTGGTCTCTTTTCAAGTTTTAATATGCAGTTAAAAGCAGAATACAAGTAAAACACAAGGTAAATAAAACAAATCACAGTATTCAAAATAGAAAAAGGCAATAAAGTAATACAACAAATAAAAATCAAACTAACCTTTTCCTCACAGCAAGTGTAGCACAGTCTGGGTGAGCCTTTCTAGTAAAGCTCTGAAATGTTTTATTTTACCCCTTAAATAGAAGGTTTAGTTCCTAGCTCCACTCGCTCAGTTCACAGATGATTAACCTTAACTGACCTGTTCTATTGACCTGTACTAATTTCTGCCTGACTCTCAAGAGACAGAGCTGTGGTCTTTTTTCAAGTTTTAATATGCAGTTAAAAGCAGAACACAAGTAAAACACAAGATAAATAAAACAAATCACAGTATTCAAAATAGAAAAAGGCAATACAGTAATACAACAAATAAAAAGCAAACTAACCTTTCCCTCACAGCAAAGTGTAGCAGAGTCTGGGTGAGCCTTTCTAGTAATTTTATAAATAACTCAAAAATGGCTTCAGCCTGTATGTACAGATGATATAAGGATATATGCAGCAAGTTGTCAATATAATGGAGTCAAACATTGTTTTACCTTCAAAGATTTACTGTAAAACATTTAGTATATCATGTAGCTTATATACACTGAGTCTTGACACAGATATATCTTCTGTTTGTACTTGTTACAGGTCTTATGTTTTTTTCTGATCATAGAATCTCCCAGATTTAAGACTCCACTTTGCTGTATATTTAAAATATTAATATTCTCATTTTCTACTTTGGGGGAAGGAGGTACATATTAGGTGAGGCAGGAACATGTGTGCTTTTTAAAGTGGAAATGTGTGAGAGAGCATTCAGATATGGTTATTAAAGGATAGTTCACTGAGTTATAGTTGTATCAGTACCTTTATCTTCACATAACATGTGACTGTCTGTAGAATTTAAATAGTCTTAATAACAATACTAATGCAAGAGTTGGGGACAGTTTGATGTCTTGTATTTGGCACAGTAGATTGAAACTATGAGCTCTTGACAGGCTGTTTCTTTTGATCTGGTGTTTGATTTCCATGGCCTACATCTGCCTACTGTACGACTCAGGCAGGTTACATAAATGGACTGTGTCCTGGGTCTTTTTGGGAGGTTGGGATGGTTTTCTTAATGTTCTCCTTGACTTCACGATGGGTGGCTAGCTATGAGTCTACAGATTAAACATATGATTAAATGAAATGAAATTACTATAAAATGGTGGGGAAGTAAATTTGAAACACGTTATTTTTTCTGTACAATATTGATGGTACATATTAGTTGAAGAGGGAACATATGTATGTTTATCATTCAGCTAGGGGTATTGAAGAATTATATAAATAGTGGTTGAATGTCACTCTGGATGCCAGAGTGGGTGGTATATGACTTTGCTTGTGGAGTTTGAACAATCTTAAGAAAGTTAACTGAGTGTTGTGGAGAGTTTGTGATCTGATGATCGATATAGTGGATTGAAACTCTGGACTGTTGATGGGCCGTTTCTTGTGGTCCAGAGTTTGATTGTCATAGCCTTTGTCTACTTACTATGCAACTGAGCATGCTGATTAACTAGAGAATGTTCTGGGGCTTATGGGAAACTATGGTAGTCTCCTTAATGGTCTCCAACTGCACAGATGGTCACTACCTATGAACCTAAAGATTAAACACATTCAATTAGATGCAAAGATATAACAAGAATCAAACAGATATTTCCTTCTTTTTGACTATTGTAATTTACAGTTTTTATAATATACTTATAAATAACTAATATAAAGCATTAGATGGTACAAATACTTGTCTATATATTTAAAGTAAGAAGAACATAAGTGGGTTTAAGACAGTAAAAAACTTGGACAGTAGTCTAAATGGAATCTCTATTCAAACTAGGCTATTTAGGTTTAGTTATCTTTAATATTATCTCCTTACTTTTTTATATCTGTACCCAATAAAATCAGCTTTCAGGCAATAGTTTTCTTGTTGTTTTCATAGAGTAATTTTTCTAAGGATCTAGGTTACTTAGGAGATTATAGGAATAGTACTTAAACAAGAAAAGATCACGGTGATATAACCTGACCTTTAACACAGCACAATGCAGTTACTTAAACAGTAATGATACATCCAAGAAAACTAGCTTCTTTTAATAGACTGCCAGCTTATTTAACGCATTCAAAAGATTTTAGTGTGGTTTCAAACAGTTATTACACCAGTAATAATGGTGAAGTTTCTAATGTGATCCTATGGGACTCAATGAAAGCATATTTACATGAAAGTCTACATTTCATATTATAACAAGAGAAAGCAATGAGATAAAACCTTACTGGAACTACAACACAGACAAAAGTTAAAATATAAAAAGGAGAAAAAAATGAATTTAGAATTTCCTATAGCATATGGTTTTCATTGGGTTGGAAAAAGTTAACCTGCATTCTTATTCCCCAACTCTTAAAGCTAACATAAATTAGCTTAGATGCAAAAGGATAGCAAGAACTAATTACGTCAATAGTGTATATATAGGAAATGTACAGAAGTGAAAGAAATTCTGGACAGTTTTAAAATATACTATCAGATAATAAACGCAGAAAACAGTAACACAAAAAATGAAAAAAAGCAATTGGTGACTTTTAAAATAAGAATATAAAATATTTTTGAGCAAACAGGGAAAGAGAAAATAGTTTTAAAGCAGAAATAAAGGAGCAAATTAAAAATCTAATGGAAAATAAAGCTCCAGGTAATTATGGCATAACTTAACTATGTAAAATATTATTTCACAATGTTTTATCTCTTTTACAGAAAATATTCACAAACACTAAAACTACATTTAACATGCCCCATTCATGGTAATATACCATAGTATCTCCTTTAATAAAAATAATAAAGCTCAACCTCTGTGCTCTTATAAACCTACTTCATTACTGAAAGTTGACTACAAAACTGTTATGTCAATCCTTGCTAATAGATTGAAAAGTATATTTTGCCTACATTAACAGATGAAGCTCATACTGGCTTTATATTGAATAGGCAAACATGGGATAACATATAAAAATAATTACATTAATTGATTGCGCTAACAACTAAAAATAAATATCTGTAATTAGTCTAGATCCAGTTGAAAGTTTTCAGTTCCCTAAACTGGTTTTCTTTAACTAACATATTAGAAATACACATTTCCAAGTAGTTTTACATCTCTTAATTGTTTTAATCTACATTCATTCTCATATATTAAAGCTGGATATTTTACTTCTCAGTCAAAAAGAGGCAAGGACACAGAACAAGGTTTTTCCTTGTCTCATTTATTATTTTGTTTGGCTATTAAACCTTTAGCCAATTATATAAAATTAATGATATAGTAGGATTTAAAGTAAATGATCAATATACACACAGAAATCAATTTGCTGATTCTACACTGTTAATAGGCAACACTGATTCTTCCTAATAAATATATAAAAAAATCATTAAAATATTTTGAACTGATTTCCAGCCTAAAGTTTAAAAGTAATAACTTTTAATTAACAAATTATTAAATTATTTGATGGACACTAATTGTGAATTTAAATGGCATATTAAAGAGATTAAATGCAGACTGTTTGAAGGGTTAACGGGCATAATTTTTTTTGTACTATGTTTGATGTTGCAGTAGACATGAGTAGGAGAAACACAGGGGCTTTTTGCTTTGCTTCTTGGTTATATAGCTTAAAACTGGGTTACACAAAGTGTACATTTTGATGAGTGGATGGGCAATAGGAAGTTCACCCCAGGGATCACTTCAGTGGCCTTGCTTGATAGGGACACCGAGAACTAACATTGGGTGGCATGATGCCAGGGAATCTTCTTCGGCTAGGCTTATATAGGTTCCAGGGCTGTTTGCCTAGTACACAACTATGAACCTATGAATGAATATTTAGGAGTTACCCTACATACAATTGTAAAAAAATAGCAAATTTAAATTACACAATTTTAAATATTAAAATAATAAATTGAATAAGTTATGCCTTTTTATAGAAGATTGATTTAATTAAAATGGTTATTTTATGCAAAATACTATACGTTATACATGTTAGTTTTTTTCTAAAGAACACAACTTAATGACATCTGTTTGAAGTTCTTATAGTCCTCAAGAAAAAACAGATCATAAGGATGTCATGTCAGAGAATGGAAGGATAAAATTTGAGAATAGGACTTCCTGAACTAGAAACTTATGCCATAGCTTCGGTTATTAAAACTGTAGCATTATGGTTAAATTCTGATATTTTGGCTAATTATTAGAAATTGCATAAACTCATTTGGTCAAGTAAAGAAAAAAATATCAGTATACAATATATACATTTATTGAATAAGAACATTTATTGGCTGTTAATGAAATATTTATTTAAAAATACCCACAGTCCAAAGGATTGTACTTACAGAAATAATATACTAAAACATTTAGAAATGTTGCATATAAATACATGGAATAAAAACAATGTTGCAGCTCATTATTTCCTATAGCATTTATACCAGAATGTATAGACAGTCTGAACTCTCAAAAAATGCTAAGCTTAAAAAGTAAGGACTTGATGTTTTAGAATCAAATATTGAGAGAGATTGAGGTGCTTAACACTGACTATTTAATGGGTAAATATACATTGGAAAACTCGGTTATAGTTCAATAGATGATAGAAAAAACTCCTTTAACTCTATTAAAAAAATGGCTCTCCAATAACCAACTCATCCTAAATCCCAATAAGCAAAGCTTCTTCTAGTCCCTACCTAAATCTCTCGCATACCTTAAACCCACTTTCTCCACATCTCTAAAACAACACAGCCATACATGCAGAAACTCATACCAAACTCCTTGGAGTCATCATAGATGACCAACTTAAATTAGAACACTATACACACTGAGCCAAGTGGAGCAGGGGCATTGACTACAACTCTGATCTGAGACGTATATAATAATAAGTATCCTTTTTTGTTATTGCTTCTAGCAATTCATATATAACACTTCTTGCCTGCAGCATACTTTTGCCTGTATTTTATTGCTATTAACTAATCTGCATGGTTAAACTAAAATTGTCTGCCTTACAAAGCCTGATATTTTTTCTACTTGTTAAGCACCTATTTGTTTGTTCTGATTTCCTGCCAAGATGTGTATCATATAACTGATTTGTTTGCAGTTAAAAGCATTCTATAGAGTCTACTTGCTTCTTTATCTGTTGAAAACTTTCATTTTGTGGCTCACTGCTGTTCTTCTGCTATGATAAACATTTCTGTAGTGTTTACACTCTAAAAGAGTGTAGGCTAGTAGCTTTAGTATTGTCTTAGTTCAGATTTGCTGTCGCCGGGCCTGTTTGTTTTTACAGTGGTTGTTCTGAGCACATTACCAGGCCATCTTGAATTAGCAGAAGCCTTTCTTTACCTTCGTGGCAGGATTGTGTTGTTTGGCTGCTGGGAGTTGGGTGGTCTAGGGCTTGGAGTAAGCACTCATTTGTTTTGAGCTTTGTTTAAAAAAAGTTGTTTAAGGTTGTATCTTCTGGCATTTAAGCCCTGAGAGGATTTCTGCCTATACACACTGAACTAAGTGGAAGAGGGGGAACTGACTACAACTCTGATCTGAGATATACAAGCATCCTTTTTTTTGCTTATTTTTACTAGTTACTGCTTCTAGCAATTTATATATAGCAGTTTTTTGCTTGCTGCACACTACTTACTGTATTTTATTGCTATTAACTAATCTGCAGGCTAAACAAGGAGAAGGTTACTGTCAGCTGCCTGTCGGGTGCCAGGATCCACCACATAACTCATGCACTCAGGTCATTCCACAACAAGTAAAAATATGACTGTCGTCCATGTTGGCGTGAATGACCTTTGATGTACCTCCTGGACTACATGAAGAGAGACATGGAAGAGCTCGCCGATCTTGTAGCCCAGGCAGGTATGACCCTAGCGCTGACTAGCATCCTGCCATCACCCAGAATAGTACCTCAGTACAAGGACAAAATGATTGACTTCAACAATTGGCTAAGCTTCTGGTGTCATTCTAAGGGGGTCCAGTATCTGTCTGCCTGGGACAACATGGTCGACAGACCACGATACTTTGCCAGAGATGGCCTGCACCTGTCACCCCAGGGATTTTGGATACTGGCTAAGGCTCTTGACACCTCTATAGTGCCTTTTTTAAGCAAGGTTCAAATGACAAATTCACCACCATAACAGGAACTGGCAAGCAAAAACTGAGGGTAATGCTACTCGATGCTAGAAGTCTATCTCAAAATGCACTCCCTCGAGGCACACTCTAAAATGGAGAACACGGATATCTGTGCAGTGACTGAGAACTGGTTCAAGGCTCCAGAGAGCACCTCTGCATTACTAGGCTATAACTCATGCCACACTTTTTGGCCGCCTAACCTGGACCGGAACACCAAAGGCGGAGGTGTGTCCACATTCATTAAGGATATCCACACCTCCAGTCTAGTTGCTCAGCATAATGTATCAGAGGTTATCCAAGTGCAATTAACTCTGGGAAAAACTGCAATCCAAATTGTAGCTTGCTACAGATCCCCCATCATGCCCCATGATTAACACTCCTCTTTTCTTGATATACTGGAAAGTATTAGGGTTCAACCAAACACCCTAATAATGGGCGATTTCAACTACCCCACCATTAACTGGGAAAACTACTCATGTAGCAACTCCTTCATTCAACACTTCCTGGAAATCATAAATTCCAGTACCTCTGGATCAACTTATCCACACCCCCACCAGGGGCAATATCCTAGATCTAGTCATTACCAACACGAGTGACCCGTGTTCCACACCTGAAGTCAACTCCTCGTTGGTCAGATCCGACCATAAGCTAACCACCCTAGATATCCACATCCCACTCCCACCCCCCATTAAGGAAACCACAGTAAAAAATTTCTCCAAAGCCAACTTGTGTACTTAAGACAGAAGTAGCGGACTTCATGACACCCATGCAGATGGACAATACAGTTACGACTGCTGAATCCTACACAAATGCACTCTATAAGCAGTTACACGAGTGCATGGATCATGCTTTCCCAAACAGAACTAAGATACTATCCTCCAAAAAAAGGAAGCCAATCTGGCGGTCCCCTGCCATACACAAACATTACAACAGAAGGAAGAAACTGTTGCAAGAGAGTAAAATCCAATGAGTGGAGGAGCTCCCTGTTCAACCTCAGTAAGAAGCTGAGATCCCTTACAAGATCCTCCAAAGCTAGCTACAAAAACAAAATTGCCACTGATTCTAAGGACAACTGTAAAAGACAAGTGTAAGGTGGTTCACACAGCCTATCTTGACCTCCCCAAGGCTTTTGACACCATCCCCCAATTCTGGATTTATAGCTAAACTCACTAAACTAGGTATAAATACCTACATCACACGATGGGTTGCCAACTGGCTCACTGACAGAACCCACACTGTAAAAGTTGCAGACTCCAAATCAGACTTCAAACCAGTGACAAGTGTAGTACCACAGGGTTCAGTCCTGGGACCTCTCCTATTTGGTATCTACTTCTCTGAAGTACAGGCTAACACAGAAGGCCTTTGGCTAATGAAGTTCACAGATGACTGAAAACTAGGAGCCATAGTTGAGTCCCCAAATGATGTGGACATCCTACAGGAGGGCCTCACTGAGACAGATGCCTGGTGTCAGAGCCATGGCCTCAAGCTCAATACCAAAAAGTGCATTGTCATCACCTTTGGTAAAAACTCTGTACCCATGAACTACCACATAGGCGGCAGTCTACTTAACACCAAATGTGTGATAAGAGACCTTGGGACCCAGGTGAACAGTAGTCTCTCCTTTTATTATCACATCGCCACAGTAGTCAGAAAATCCTTCTACGTGGCACATCTTATCACAAAAGGGTTCTCATCCAGGAAAAAAAAAAAGAGGTCATTGTTCCCTTTTACTCGACACTTATTAGATTCATTATAGAGTACAACGCCACTTTTGGAATGTACCTCGACATCTGCAGCAGCTGGAAAGGCCACAGAAGTACCTCAGAAAGAGGATTACTGGCCTCAGATGGCCTAAAGTGACCATCTCAAAAAACTCCAGCTTTACTCTGTAGCATATCACCTACTCCGAGGTGATCTCTGCCTAACATATAAAGCTATGTCAAACCCAGAACTGTTGGACATGCTACACCTAAAGAAATCCCAATCCCCGAGTTACATGATTTAGGAACCTAAACCTTGTCACCACAATAAACAGGACATGATGGAGGGGTAGATTCCTGTCCCAGAGACTTTGCATACTCTGTAACAAGCTACCCATCTTTGTCAAGCAAAGGTCCTCATTAGCACTCTTCAAGAAAAATCTTGATGAGTGGATGGGAAATAGGAAATACACCCTGGGGATCACTGCGGTGGTGCAGCGGTTTGCATTGTCACCTCACAGCAAGAGGTTCTCCCATTCGATTATTGGCTGGCGCGCCTTCTGTGTGGAGTCTGCATGTCCTCCCCGTGGTAGAGTGATGTTAAAGATACGCAGGTATGTGCGAGCGTGTGTGTGGGTGTGCCTTCCTTGAAGGTTGGGCATCGGGCTGTCAACTCAACACCATAAAAATCCACTGCCAATCATTAGCAGACCAGAGTTCTGCTGTGGTGACCCCTAACCAGGAAAAGCCAAAATCCATTACTTTACCCCAGGGATCCATTCTGTGGCACTGCTCGACAAGAGCACATGAAAATAACTTTCTTGGGTGGCATAAGCCAGGGAACTTTGTTGGCTAGGCTTACTTGGGCCCTTGGGCAGATAGCCTAGTACCTACCTATGAACCTATGTCCATCACTGCATGAAGACAACACATCTAAAACTTGTCTTACTTATAGAAATGACAGCTTTCCCACTAATGACTCTAGACTTACACTTGTCCGTGCCTTCCTCCTCCTCTGTCTTCTCTACAGTTCACACTAAAAAATGTGGAAACTTGTCTCCTAACAAAACTCCAATCCACCTATAACAAAGTAATGAGATTTGCTGCTCAAAACCTCATCATTACTATTCCCTCAAATGTCTAAACTGGCTAGATTTCCCACATCGTCTTTTCTCCCACCTCCCTACAATTCATTCAATCCTAAACAGACCTCCTGCCTGGCCTTCCATCACATCAGCCATCACACTCTACCTACATTCCTTCTACGACTCTTAGAAACTTGGACCAACAACTGCTGGAAATCTCCAAGCCCAAAAAATCCATAGGTCAAACCCTCTATACCTACATACCAGCCCTAGCCTGGAACAAACTGTCCCTGTTCATCAGAAACTTAGCTCAAACCCATGAATTTAAACAAGCCCTAAAATAACATCTATTTAATTCTTGGATCTGTCACTGCATGAAAAACTTTTCAAACCACCCTCCCAAAATTATATCTAAATCCCACCTACCTGTTCTGTGCTCTCTCCTACACCCTTCCTTCTACCCTCACTATCACTATGCTGTATTGCTAATTTCTCCCTATTCTACTTAATATAACATGACAAAGCTGAGCTATATCCAATCTGCCACAACAAAATGCAACTATCTTCACTTTACAACTTGTGCACCTTATATCATATACTTAAATGCACAAAATAAAGTAAGTCTAACTATATTTATTTTCACTACTTGCATATAAATTCTCTCTCTCTGTTGATTTATATTGTATAAACCTTGAATTCCTATCTTATTAGATAGTGTAAAAATGTATTCTGAATTAATTTTAAAGTTCAGTTACTATGAATTGTAACAGTCTATATTTTATTCTGTGAAGCTTTTCTCCCTGGGCCTCTGCTGAAAAAGGATACTAGCTCCGTTGGACTTTCCCGATCAACAAATGTCAAATAAGTAATAAATAAAATAAAAATAAATAATCTCAAACATGGTCTTATGTCAGACATAAAAAAAAAGGATACCCACCGGTTGTTGATTTGCTAAATAGTCTTGAAACAAATTGTGCGATGAGAAAGATCACATTCATCTAAAATATATAAAATAATTAAGCAATAACCAATGACGTGGTGTGGTATATTGTAAGATTTACCCATGGTTGTTGTGGTGTAATCATGACGGCAAAGCCAACCATGGGTAAATTTCAATATACCACAACCATGGAGTCGGTTATTGCTATTATACAATGACATTATTTAAAATAAAAGATACTTACTCTTAAATAATGTCTTTGTATAACGGCACATTACTGTTCTTCTGTAGCTGGTGGAATGCTGCTGCCTTGTTTTGATGTACTGTGCATGCATATGGGACTTGTGTTCCCATGCATACCCAGTACATCAATGCTGTGAAAAGGAAGCAACGGAGAAAAGAAAGTCTCGTTGCTCCGTTTTTGTTTTCTTTTCTTTTTTTATTACTAAAAAAAAAAGGTTTGGGCTACTTTAGGGGTAGGAGGGAGAGAGACAGAATGGAGGAAATGCAAAGAAAATCAGATATGTGTCTTTAGTTTTAAATAAGGTACCTGATTTTCTTTGTATTTCCTCCATGCTGCCTTTCGGGTATGTCCGGAGTATGGACTATAGGTTTTTTTTTTGTTGGAAAAAAAAAAGTTTTGGAATATACCAATGGAAAGAAGTCCGGGTGACCGGACATTTTTTCATTGGTATATTCTGGGATTTAGAATGGGCACACTGGTTGGGCTGGCCAATCAGCATGCACGTTTCTGAATACTAATGGCCAGTCATTGTATAATTAAGTACTATACATTTTTTTTTTATCAAAAATAACTATTTTATTATGTTCTCCAAATGAGAGGCTCAATTTTAACTACAATAATTTTAATATCAGCAAAAATACATCATTCTTTATTTTGTAAATTTTTACCATGGACATTTTTACTTATGTTATTTAGCAATCCACATACAATTGAAATTGCATACAAAAAGGAAGTTACTGGCTGCTGGAGGTATAAATCCTTAAAGTAAAGCAGATGTGCAGTAGGTTTATGAATGCAAAGTTCTACAATGTTTCTTGCAGGCACTGTGGTCTGACAGATTCATATTAACTAGTCTGTTGGTACTGTTTAATGCTCCATTTCACAAATGTGTGTACACAAGTCTCTGTTAACAATATTGAGTATAACTAGGAAAATTACTACAGAAAAAAAGAACTGGATAAATGAGATTACCTCTTCGTTTTCAGAATTTATAAATAATGTTACTGTTGTGTCATAAAGTAATGTTTATTAAGATGAAAAAAATTACAACAGAATATAATATCTGGATAAAATTAAACTTATGAATAGAGAAATATTAATGTAAGCTCTATGATCATTTTATGATTGTTTAATTTTAGTAATGTGCATGTGCGTGTATATGTACACATACATAAAGCATTGCTGTAGACAATTTAATTGAATAACTTATTAAACACCTAATGTGTTTGCTCATGAATATAAAATTAATAAAAATGAAATAACCACAGTCAAGATAAGAATACCAAAAATACTTTTTGCTAAGGGTATTCCCCTGCACCCCCATTGTGGGGGTGGTATAAGCCACGCTGCTTACTACATACACATACCAAGTCTGAGTTTGCACTATCTTATTGAAAACAGAAATACCTTAAGTGCCTTCTTGTTCAAACCCTAGAATCACACATTACTGTTACATATTTTAGTATGTCACTCACTCATGTAGCAATGTTTAGCCTTCTACCCCAATGACTGGCACATATTTTCTCATTTCGATCATTAAAAAGTGGAACCATTATTGCACTTGTATAACAATTCCTTAACTCATAGCTCTCAACCTTCCATCACCAAAATGAGGAACACTCGCCTTCATAATGTGGAACAAATGGGCAAAATGTGGAACACATACTAATGACTTACTAACAACTTCAACTAGGAAGGTCATAGGATGGCTAAAATATGCTGGTTTTAATTACAAAGAAAATTCTTTAATGAATTAATATGATTAATTTCTATTTACCATGGATTTCGCTTAAAAAAATTCATAACACTGAATGTGTGACAGACTCTTTCAATGTGGAACTTTGATGAACTTCGAGGAACATGAACTTTTTAAGACACCAAATGAGGTACGTTCCTCGCAATGAGGTATCCTTGAGAGGTATGCCTTAACCTTTCTTCTTTCCTCCATGTAAGTAGTAATCAAGCAAGACAGACATACGATCTGGGACTACTCTACGTAATTTGACTTTACAACAATATATGTGGATTCTCTTATTTTTCATCCTTTAAATGTCTGCTTTGCAAATACTTCCTTACTCTTAAAAGTTCTGAGTACCTTTGAGTCATAGGTCACATGTTTACCAGTTTGTAATTTTCCCATCAGGCATTCCAACAAAAGTATCAAAACCTTTATTTAGCAGGAGGGGTGGTTTTGCAGGTTCCCTTTTCATTTTATGGCACCTATACTAATGTTTATTACCATTTTATATAGGTATTGCACTATCTCTGTTGTTCTATTCCACTTTGGCATAGTCTTCCTCAAGAGGACATTTTTACACCCTAGAATACGGTCTTACACTGTTTTGTATTTTTTGAAATCATTGGAGTTTCCTTTTGCTTCATATAAGCCACCTTAATACATTTTTCTTTTCTTTTATTTTGGCTTGAAAAAACTCTTCAAAAATGGATGACTAGTTTTGTCTCTGTTTCCTCTATTTAGTTATGTATTGAAGCTCAGCAGTTTTGGGCGGCCACGGTGGTGCAGCGGATAGCATTTCTGCCTCACAGCAAGAGGTTCTCCAGTTCGATCCTCGGCTGGGGTGCCTTCTTTGCGGAGTCTGCATGTCCTCCCTGTGGTCGCGTGGGTTTCCTCTGGGTGCTCCGGTTTCCTCCCACATCCCAAAGACATGCTGTAGGTGGATTGAACACTCTAAATTGGCCCTAGGTGTGAGTGTGTGTATGTGTGTGCCTTCTGTGGAAGGTTGGGCGCCGGGCTGGCAACTCAACACTGTAAAACTCCACTGCCAATCATGAGCGGACAAGTGATCCGCTGTGGCGACCCCTAACTGGGAAAAGCCGAAAGAAGATTGAAGCTCAGCATTTTCCTTTACTGATCTCTCAGATTAATCACAGGATTCTGTTGATCTACCATTTTCATTTAGCTCTACCACTCAGAGAGCAATGGACAATATGTATGCATTTGATCTGTAATTTAAATGTTTAGACTATTCAGTTTAAATATTTTCCTGATGTTTACACTGGGAATGATATTTGTCTGTCCAATTAAAGTCATAAATGTTGATAGTTTGTTTTTACACATATGCTACAGAAAGACAAAGTACAACCAGGAGCAAAAGCAGCCAAAGAAAATACTCCAAACACCTAATCATTGGTGCTGCTTAACTATTTGTGCCATGCAATTTGTGGTTATGTGTATATACAGAATATGTGGGTTTTATTATGTGGCAGCTGAAATACATTCTACTGTTAAGTTTAAGGACTGAATTTTCATGATGAGTACTGTAGACAAGTAATGAAACTCATTCCTGGTCCAAGAGTATAAGATGTTTATTACTTAAGCAGGCATATTTCATTTTTTTTTTGTTAGGATTACAAGTTTGCCATTCATTTCAATGAGATTAGTTATTTAGTTAGTCTATTGAAGGCCACCTAACGCGGACCAAAACACTAAAGGTGGAGGCATGTCCATATTCATTAAGGATATCCAAACCTTCAAGCTAGTTGCTCAGCATAATGCATCCGAGATTATCCAGGTTCAACTAACTCTAGGCAAAACCGCAATCCAGATTGTAGGTTGTTACAGACCCCCCACCATGCCCCAGGATTCCCACTCCTCTTTACTTGATACACTATAAAATATTAAGGTATAACCCAACACTCTAATAATGGGTGATTTCAACGAACCTACCATTAACTGGGAAAACTACTCGTCTGCCAACTCTTTTGCTCAACATTTTCTGGAAATCATCAATTCCAACGCCTTGGATCAAGGTATCCACACCCCCACCAGGGGCAGCAATATCCTAGACCTGGTCATCACCAACATGGTTGACAGTTGTTCCACACCAGAGGTTAGCTCCTCATTGGTCAGATCCGACCACAAGCTAATCACCCTAGACATCCACATCCCGCTCCCACCCCACCCCCATTAGGAAAACAACCATTAAAAATTCTCCAAAGCCAACTTCACGCTTCTTAAGACAGAAGTGGCAAACTTCACGACACCCATGCAGATGGACAATAGAGGTACAACTGCTGAATCCTACACAAATGCACTTTATAAGCACTTACACGAGTGCATGGATCGTGCTATCCCTAATAGAACCAAGATGCTATCCTCCAAAAAAAGGAAGCCAATCTGGTGGTCTTCTGCCATAAACAAACTCTACAACAGAAGAAAGAAACTGTTGCATAAAAGAGTAAAATCCCATGATTGGAGTAACTCCTTGGTCAGCCTCAGTAAGAAGCTGAGATCCCTCATAAAATCCTCCAAAGCTAGTTATGAAAACAAAATCGTCACCGATTCTAAAGACAACCACAAAGCATTCTATAGCTATGTCAAGAATCTCAATGGCAACAGTCAGATCTGCTCTGAGTTACAGCACAATGATACTAAATATACAGAACTAATTGATATTGCCAACATCCTGGCAGATAGGTTCAGTGCTAACTTTACCCCCCTCTCACCCCCTAAAGGGCCCATCTTTATACTGGAAGAATGGAAAGTTCCTGTAATCATGGCTGCACAGGTAAAAACCTCACTTTCCAAAGCCAAGAACACAGCATCCATGGGACCTGACAACATCCCAGGCTGCCTTCTGCATGAACTACAGAATGAACTGGCACCCCACTTAAGTATCATGTTCAATCATAGCCTCACCTCAGGCTTTGTGCCCATTGAATGGCGCACCATGACGGTTATCCCACTCCACAAAGGGGGGGCCACAACAGACCCCAGGAACTACCGCCCCATTAGCCTGACGAATCTGCAAGGCCATGGAACTCAAAGACATTGGAGATCTCCAAACTCTGGACCCCACACAGTTCGGATTTGTAAAAGGCAGATCATGTCTCCTAAACCTGATAGACTTCTTTGAAGTAGTCACCAAAGCCACAGATGAGGGTAAGGTGGTTCACACTGCCTATCTAGATCTTGCTAAGGATTCAACACCATCCCCCACTCTGGAATTATAGATAAACTCAAACTAGGTATAAATCCCTATGTCACAAGATGGGTTGCCAACTGGCTTATTGACAGAACCCACACTGTGAAAGTAGCAGACTTCAAATCAGACTTCAGACCAGTGACAAGTGGAGTACCACAGGGTTCAGTCCTGGGTCCTCTCCTGTTTGGTATCTACTTCTCTGAAGTACAGTCTAACACAGAAGGACTTTGGCTAACTAAATTTGCAGATGACTGCAAACTAGGAGCTATAATCAAAACTCCTAATGATGTGGACATCCTACAAAAGGGCTTCACTGAGACAGATGCCTGGTGTCAAAGCCATGGTCTCAAGCTCAATGCCAAAAAGTGCATTGTCATCCCCTTTGGTAAAAACTCTGTACCTATGAACTACCACATAGGCAGTAGTCTACTTAACACCGAAAGTGTGATAAGAGACCTTGGGACACAGGTGGACAGTAGTCTCTCCTTTGATAATCACATTGCCACAGTGGTCAGGAAATCCTTCTACATGGCACACCTCATCACAAAAGGTTTCTCATCCTGAAAAAGAGAGGTCATTGTTCCCCTCTACTCATCACTCAGACCCATTATAGAGTACAACGCCCCTTTTGGTATGTACCTCACAAGACATCTACAACTGGAAAGGCCACAGAAATACCTCATAAAGAGGATTACTGGCCTCAAACAGATGCCTTACGCAGATCGTCTCAAAAAACTCCAGCTTTACTCCATCGCATATCACCTACTCAGAGGTGATCTATGCCTAACATACAAAGCTATGTCAAACCCAGAGCTGTTGGACATGCTCCACTTAAAGAAATCCCAATCCCTCTGAGCTACACGCTCTAGGGACCTAAACCTTGTCACCACAATAAACAGAACATGCTGGAGGGATAGATTCCTCTCCCAGAGACTTCCCATACTCTTGAACAGACTATCTATAACAAAGCTCTTCATTAGCACTCCAAGAAAAATCTTCATGATTGGATGGGTAATAGGAAATTCACCCCGGGGATCATTTCAGTGGTTCTGCTTGACAGGGGAACAGGAAAATAATTTTCTTGGGTGGCGAAAGCCAGGGTACCTTTTTGGCTAGGCTTGAACAGGCCCTAGGGCTAATAGCCTAGTACCTACCTATGAACTTATGTCAAGGTGTGCAGTTTAAAATTTATTACCAACTACCTCATTTTCATTATGTCATCTTTCTGAATATATGTAATTTACCGTAGTTTTCTCAGAACCACATTTATATTCAATGTGTGTACAAATTTTTCAAGTAGTGAAAATACTACCAGCTTTGCATTTTCGTTGTCATATATAATTGCCTAAATTATTTTCTTATTTCTGTTTGTACAGTCATATTTTGGTAAGAAAATGTTAGCTATAAATAATTTAATGACATTCTGTAAAGGTATTGCATGATATATTAGCTGTATTCTGTTTTCCTGCTTTGATTTCTAGATGTATTAAGAAGCCTTTTAGGTGTGTTCTTATGTTTGCAATTATTTCTCAGTGTTCTGATGTTTACTAGGTCTTACATTTTTAATATTTCCCAAATGTTTAAAGTGAACTCTGGAAGAACCCTTGTGCCTCTGCTTATGCTGATGTCCAGTAAGAAGTCCTCCATTTCCAGCTGGATTTTAACAAGCGTGTTCCTCTTCCAGCTACACAGAGCAAGTCTGGAGGTTCAGGTTTATGCTGCATATTTCTGTCTACAATAAGCAATATTTCTTAAATGACGCACATAAACCATAATTATTTACACTAATTAATGAGTGCAACATTAGCTAGGCTCTTCATTGTGCTTTCCTGGAAAATACCATTTACATTAATTTGCACACACACGTAAGCAATGCTTTGCTGTGGTTGAGGGCAGATCTTTAATATCATGTTTTGACCAGTATCTCACAAATTGCAGGTTCATTTCAGGACATATCTTTTCTGATGTATTATCTGCATACTACTTTCAATTACTGACTTATTAGATCACACTGAACAAATATGTAAGTGACTTTTCCCCTTAATAGCAGGATTACTTCTGTGTTAAATGTTAGAAGAGAGCGATTTTTCAAAAGCAGATAAAATTCAGTCTTGTAAAAATCCTACAAGCATATTTGTGCAGAAGACATCTCTGCATCACTGCCATAGTAGGAATGAGCCTCTACACCCCTTCTACAGGTCTTGTGTAAACAAAAACATTTTTAAACAGCAAATAGCCAAACATGTTCAAAAATTAAACAAAACAAAGATAAAGTATGTTTTTTGCAGGGGGCAAGCCCCCTGCTAATTAAATACACCAACTCCGAGATCACCCTGTACCATCATCTTGCTCTAAGTAGTGACAGCATTCTTTGGTTACATTCCTCCGAGTGATTGCACCTCCATTCTAAAGTTAGACATTCTGAAAGTTTGACCAACTGTCTGCCACACACACACACACACACACACACACACACATCTCTGGGTAAGAGGAAATCACAGAGATATTGCAATATTTGATATTTAAATACAAACTACAGCAATGAGACATCAGTGTGTTAAATATCATTGTCTTATATTTAAGCCTGGTACTATTCCATACATATTGCAGGTTTTTCCTGCTAAAATTTGAAAACAAAAGCCATGAATGAATTTTTCTAAATGTTCACAGCTTGCTGCTGCCAGTTATAAAAATTCTCCCATCTAAGCCCTGCATAGTGATCTACTCAGCATAGGTTCATATACTTGTACAGTTACTGTAATTATGCCCTACCCCCCCTAAGTCAGGGTAAGGAGAAATGGCAGCTGCTAGTCCCCTACTGCTTTGCTACGTTGCCTAATCACACTGAAGACTAGACATGTTTACCAATGCATTAGGGATGCCTAAACTTCAACTGTAAAGTACTTTAACAGGAAACTGGCTATCCATTCCCACTTCAAACTCAAAAGTAAAGTTTTCTAGACAGAAATTTCCTTCTCTGTCTGTCTCCAACCAGACCACAATACAATTCACTGGGGAAGGGAATCAAATTCCCTGGTGGAAGTTGTTCCATTAGTGAATCAAAAGTGTCCAATCCATCAGAGGCAGCTCACTGAAGTAAAGCAAATGGTCTTTTGCATTTTTGTAGTACAATATTAAGAAATAAATACGTTTATCATTATCTCTTTCCTACTTTAGAGACCAACCACAAAAATCTACCATCACCCAAGGGTGTCCATTCAGCTGTCAATGCTCAGTAAAAAAATAAACAAATAAAAAAACAAATAAAAAAAACAAATAAATAAATCTTTCCAATTTTAAAATATTCTTAATAAAAAAAAACTTCAGTGAACACAAGCTTTTAATCTGCCAGTGTCAATTCCCAGGAAAAAACATACTTTCCAATTTTAAAATATTCTTAATTGAAAACTTCAATGAACATTAACTTCTGGTCTGGTCTTTTAATTCAAGAAAAAAAAAATCCTTCACAATTTTAAAATAGATACTTACTCGGCTATTGACCCATATATACCCATGAAGACTTTTATCCTTTATATTTAAACACAAATAACCCAAAGATGAGCAGAACATTTACATGTTGCCCTTATCCATGAGAGGACAAGGCTGCTAAACCAGGGTGAACTTGCAGTTACTCGTCCATTCATCCAGATTAAATTTGAATGGTGTAAGAGAAGTACTTGGCTTTATGTGTAGATGAACATGATTCTAAAGCAGTAGTATTGTTTGCGATATTTATCTACCCCTCCAACATGTTCTATTTATGTTGCAAAAGAGAATTACATTTCCTAAGTGGGTTTTTAGGCCCCCACTGGACTTGCAAATGTGCAGCAGATCTGACAGGATAGTGTCTATTAAAGTATAAGGCTGATATCACCCCTCAGTAGATTGTATAACACCAAGTCTAATTAATTAAAAAACTGGTAAATGGGTAATCACCACACGCCAAGAAGGATAGCCTCACTCCGTTGAAATACTCTGTTTATTGCAATCAGAAACAGCACAAACCACATTAACGCTGACACACTGTAGTAAAACGTTTTCGTCGTGAACTCCTTATGAAAAGACGTTCAAAAACCCAACAGCAAGACTTGACCAGCTGAATAGATGCAACAGCAGCTTGACATGGATATCGCAAAGGTGAATTGGTCACTATAGAAACCCTCACAGCAGCCGTCGTATGGTCAACAGTGTAAGTTCGGTGCCTTTTTAAATGCTAGTCATTTTCTGGCATTTAGATCATGTGAATTTATCACATTACGTTTAAGTGCATGGAGTAAAACCGCAATATAAAATGTCACCCAGAGTGTACATATGTTTGAACAATTTACAAAACGTGTAAATTGTTCAAACATATGTACTCTGGGTGACATTTTATATTGCGGTTTTACTCCATGCACTTAAACGTAATGTGATAAATTCACATGATCTAAATGCCAGAAAATGACTAGCATTTAAAAAGGCACCGAACTTACACTGCTGACCGTACGACGGCTGCTGTGAGGGTTTCTATAGTGACCAATTCACCTTTGCGATATCCAAGTCAAGCTGCTGTTGCATCTATTCAGCTGGTCAAGTCTTGCTGTTGGGTTTTTGAACGTCTTTTCATAAGGAGGTTCACGACGAAAACGTTTTACTACAGTGTGTCAGCGTTAATGTGGTTTGTGCTGTTTCTGATTGCAATAAACTGAGTGTTTCAACGGAGTGAGGCTATCCTTCTTGCCGTGTGGTGATTACCCGTTTACCAGTTCTTTGCTGCACCACTTCCCACTTTGTATTTCCTAATTAATTAAAAACCATAATGAAAATCATCTCTCACTCTCTTAAATTCCATCTGGATGATTGTTGTGTGACATGCTTACTTCCTTCATCTATAATTAAATCTGGAGATGGACATTGCCTTCCTCAGAAAATGGAGTCACAGCTACCATCCCTGATAGTTAACTAGAAAAGAAAGTGTGATGCTTTTGTTCATTTTCTGTTGGACAGCCAACAGCATAGTGATAACTTGACAATTTCTTAATCTTGTGGACTAATATTTTCAGTGTTCTATCAGTGGAATCTGCCTTAGGAATAAGTGCATTACCTATTGGAAATTTGTTGTACAATATATTTACTTAATGTGAGTTTGTGGAGGAAATGTAAAACCATTCTTTAGGAAACAAATAGACAATGACAATGCAGCTACTTGTTATAAGGCATCAAAGATACTCGCTGTAATTTATTAATAACAAAATGTGTCAAAAAAATTAACACCACAAGTGATTATAGCACATTAAGGAAAATACTCCAGGAATTGTTCCATCAAGTTGTATCTAGTTTAGCACTTTTCCAAGATTTCATTTTATGACTAAGTTGATGCACTATCCCTATCTAGTCATTGCAAATTACTTTCCAGCACTGGAAAAGTAAGGTAATGTAACAATGACATTTCTAATCCATTCCCTTGTTTTAGTAAAACTGAAAGCACATAAAAAGTTGATGTTTGTATAATTGGGTAATGCATGCTCAGTCACTGATTTCTGAGCACTAATTTTGACAAGCCACGGGGCTGTACCTTTGCACAGGCTCAGATTAAATGAAAATGTTCATCAATCCGGGAGTAAGTGCAACATTTTGAAACAATGACTCTACCTTTATGATGCAAGTCTACTTGGGTGAGATGCCAGTGGAAGGGAAGTTTTACCTATGTTAATTTGGGAAACTCTGGTTGGGAATTGGGAAGAGACAGATTGACATCTCCTAATCCTTGTCGGTAATACTTTCACCTGAATCTGCTATCCATAAGCACTGTAAATCCCTACAAAGCTCATCTATGGATTGTAATGCTTGTAGGTACATCCTTTTTACCTTATTCCTGGCAGTCACCGAGTTATGTTCTGACAAATGGGGTTCATTAAGACCACACATGTGTTACTCAGCCCTTGATTTGTGATCTACATGGCCAAAGCACATATCTTAACAGAAAATACCGCCACCAAAAAGCCTAGCTTTCAGATATTTCTCCAGTAGATCCAAGTATACAACCAAACTAATGGCCTGAACATCCGAACCATCCATAACCCAATAAATCCCAGCCTGAATCCAATTAGGCTACCACAGTGGAGAGTGGCCTTGATAGAACCTCTTATATACCATAACCATGAATCCAGGGTAATCATATTTTGAGACTTCCTCTTATTTCTTTCCCATCTTTTGAGACACTTATCCATACCTCCTAGGTTCCAGACCTTGAAGAATGCTGTGGATTTATGTGATGGGCACATCATCCATTTAACTACAAGTCTGGAAACCAACCAAATGGGTCTGGGTCTAAGGTGCAGTCTACAGCAGAACCATCCAATATGGGCCTCTCTGTACCTAAACACATTGAGCAAATCCCCTTGTGAATCTGGAATAAATAGTTTCCTTCTTCCTATCCTACGTATCCTGCTGTTGCATATGAAGTCTCCAATAAGTTTCTGACATACATTAGAAACCCTATAGAAAGTGGTTACTGGGAGATGCCTAAACAGATGCACTACTTTGGGTAGAACAAACAATTTACCCATATGGATCTTACTTAGAAAAGGGAGGATCACACTTTTATAACTGCTCAGCCTATCCGGGAGGTACTTGAGTATGACATATGTTTAGATTTATCATTTTATGGAAGTCCAAGTGCACTTTAGCCCACTAGGTAACTGGACTGAGTTACAATATTTAAAGATAAATGCTCTTTACAATTTTTAAAGGATGACAGTGCCATTTAGGAAAGGGGAACACCACTAACTTATTCAAATTTAATGTCAACCCTGTCATCCTTGCTAGGATGTTTAAGGGTGAAAGAACTGGACTAATATGAATCTCCAGACGATTAAAACAGATACCACAGTGTCCGTTAACCAAGAAGAGAATTGAGTTTCATGACCTTGCACCAAAATGGCCATGAATATCATGGAACCTTTGTTCTAATGCTAGGCCACTAAGATAAATGGAAAGGGCAAGAGTGGACATCCCTATCTTTTACTGCTTTTAAGTTCTATACGAGAGGAAAGGCAGCCATTTGAGCAAGCATATGCAGAGGGGTTGGCATACAACAGTTTACATGCACACAAAAAAAAAAATCCTGGTGGAATCCCATTCAATCCATAACCTGAGAACTAAATTGCCAATTAATGCTATCAAAAACCTTGTGGAAGTATAACATCATAACAACCCCAGCGATACCCGATTTTTCACATATTCTTTGTATATTGAAACATAACCTAATAAGATAATGGTCCCTACCCTCCATTTAATAAAACCCTGATGACTTAAACCAACCACTTGAAGAATTACGTTATCAAGCCTATTCACTAAGAGTTTGATTTAATTTGGTCTGTGATAAGGGAATTGGCCCATAATTACCAACACTGGAATGGTCCTTATCAGGTTTTGGCAACAAAACTACCTTGGTTCTAGTTAATTCCTCAGGAAAGAAACCCCTTGAACACACTCCTTGGTAAAAATTAAGTAAATGCTCCTCTAACTGGAATATAAATATTAAAAAAAAAACAGTAGAGACCCATCCAGTCCCAGTGCTTTTCCACTTGGCATACAGCCTGTGGCGGTACAGACTTCATCCAATGTAATTTGTCTTTTTAGCAGAGAAAGAGATATCTGACTGAGGTAATGGTCTGGCTTGAATACCTTCAAACTCAGCCCCTAACATTCTTGTAAGTGATGTCAGAGTGGCTTGTAGTGACCTTGTACTCAACTGCCCAAAATACTATTAATTTTCCTGGGGTTAGACCAACCCCCCCAAGACACAGTATATGCATATCCATTTTCCATTCCTTACATGTTTTGGCTAAAAGTTTTTGTGAGGTGATATCTGAGGCCCAATAAATAAAGTTTCAGAGGTTCCCAATTATCAGCAACGTGCTGAAACCTAGTCATCCTACAGTCTCTCCTTTTTGCATTTAATTCCTCTCGTTACTTTCCTGCCTGGGGTGACTGCTTTAGCCTGCCTTCTAAGCTTTCAGTTGTTAAGACCCAGCTCCTCCCAAAGAGTGCCTGTCATGTTATACTTCTCTTTCTTAAATGTCTGGACTCATTGAATACACAAATTTTTAAGAGACTCCATAGGGTTGGGATTATTCCTAATCCCTAAAGATTTCAAAGCCCAGAATTCCTTGATCCAGTCCTTCATTAACAACTTGAACATGTCCAGAAAGACAGGATCTAGCCTCCAGTGAATAACCACAGAGAAGGCGACTTCTTGGGAAAAAAGTAATCTTGACCAAAGTCTGGTCAAACAATGGATTAAATACAAGATTCCCTAACTTGCCATAACAGATTAACTTTTAAACCACATATCAAGCCTATTTGCACTCCCATTTGAAAGGCATAAACCTATAGTATTTTCCATCCAAAATCTGTACCTTTCAAATATCACATAAGTCAAATTCTTCCAGCAGAGCTCTGAATCATTGTGTAATCCTTGGATTACTTTGTGCATATAAGGGGATCTTGTCTGGGTCCAATGTCACATTGAATCCCCCCTCCCAATAATATTACAGTATTATTCAGGAGTACACCCTTTAACACAGTTCAAAAATCTTCCTGACGGCTAAATCCGCCTCATTAGGTCCATAACATTTCTCCATTACTACTATTCCAAAGCTTGCTTGCATTTTTACCACAACCCAACTTCCTGCCTTATTTGAGTGGCATTGCATTATCACCCAGTCCAGGCACTAAAATAATGACATCTCTTCAAGATGAGGTTTAGCAACTGGCATTTTTTGTCCTGGGCCAGCCTCACCAAAATCCCTTAACCCCATTAGCCCTTAACTTGGTTTCTTCTAACAGTACTATTTGTGGAAAAAATCTTATCAAAAGTTGTGGACCAATGCAGATTTAATGGCAGAAGAAATCCCTTTAACAAAGTATACCACAGTTATTGCATGTTTTATACAGTGACAGTAAAATTACCCTACAGTAAAGAAGGGAAATTACCTGAGAAGTGATTCACGAAGTGGCACCTTAGGTGTTGTAATAAAATTATTGATAACTGTCAAAGTTTCAGGTGTTTAATTTGGTGAATATTTGTTAGTATATTTTCTAACTTTTTAGTCTTTTAGATAGACATATGTAATTCATGATGCTATTACTTATGAACTGTGACATTTTCATTTTACATTTGAAAATACAGTAGCATGGTTAATGAAAATGTATTCAAAGGTGAGCAGTGAGAAGGACAAAAGTTATTAGAAAGTACCAAAGTAATGAGCCCATATTTAGTATTGTAATCTTCCTCAACTTTCCTTGTTTTCAATATTGCTATATCAAAATTTCAAAACATAACATTTATAGGCTCAATGTTCAAAAAGTCTAGTGTCAGGACAGAACTTTTAATGACATTTTCATGATTCATAAGGTGCAAGTGTAAAACAAGAACTCTGATAGTTGTTGTTGTATCTTTCGGCTTTTCCCGGTTAGGGGTCGCCACAGCGGAACTCCGGTCCGCTAATGATTGGCAATAGATTTTTACGTACCGGCTTGCCAGGCCTGACGCACAACCTTCAACGAAGGTACGCCCATACACGCATGTCTCCACACAGAAGACGCTTTAGCTGAGAATCGAACACGACAACGTCTTACTGTGAGGCGGCAATGCTACCGAGAACTCTGATAGTACTGTAAACAATTATAGATAACGGACAAACTTTGCAACTGTGTTGACTTTGGCAGACCTGTGTTTTCAATTTATTTTTCATTATTAATCTTGAAGATTCTGACATGAAGAATGTTACCACCACTGCACAGTTCTAATGTTATTTTGCAAATAGTCTGCAGAATTACTTGTCTGCAAGGGCATCAATGTTTACAAATTAGCTGATGGAGGCAAATCATACAGTTGGTGTGCTTACAATCAAAGATAAAGCAGTAAGAATTACAAACCTGTCACATTTAGGGAAAAAAGTATTTAGCATTGATATGAAAAATAAAATGTAACTATGTCTTTGGAGTGCATTGCAACCAGAATGCCTTAATGTGCAGATGATGGAATATAGTGCTTTACATCCGGACAAGAGACTGTCCAACTAAATCACAAACATTAAGTACAAAGGTTCCTGATAAATCATTTAGAAGGCATTGCAGGCTATCTTTTTTTATTTTAGCTTATTCACTGTCCCATGCATCCTCATAATATTCAAGAGACATCTTTAAGTTCTGCACTATGGAAATGTAGTCAGGGACCTATGTACTTGGGCTGATAGCTCCCTCTGTTTTGACCATCATGTGACAATTGTCAGGAAATCCTTTTATTTAGCCCATTTAATTGCCAAAGGAATATCATCAAGCTCTAAAGAGATTATCACCCTGTCAAACTTAACACTGATCAGGCCATTTATTGAGTAAAACATCCTCTCTTGGACGAGTCACTAAACATATCAAACAATTAAAAAGAACCCAAAGATTCACAACTAAAGACCACAGGCCTAAAGTCCCTGAGCTACCAAGCTATATCTCTATATTCAATGCCTCAGACTTTTGAGGGGAGATCTCTACCTAACTAAATGTACCAGCACAGGTCCAGTTGTCCTGGATCTCCTGTTTCACTGCAAGTACAATATCCGCATGAGTACTGGAACCAGAGACCTAAATCTTCACCAACAGACAAATAAATCAAGATGGAGAGTCAGGTTTGTAACCCAGCACTCTCAAACCTCTGGAATAAACTTTTCCTTTATGTTAAGAGTGAAACTCATTATTTTCCTTTAAACAATCTAGATGACTAGATAGGTATTCACAAAGTTATTCTGGGATCAACTTGTATGGCCTCCCTGGAGAAAGAAGTAGAGCATGATGGAGGCTCATGACAAGGCATGAATGGTATCCATGAATCCTTGTATCTATAAATCTACTGCCGCAGTCCATTGCAGATGCAGCTCAGCATATTTCCGCTTTAATCTATAGGTAAGACAGTACTAATGGATATATACATTTCTATATTTAAAGCATACAGTATGGTTTCTACAGGCTGGTATTTCTTTGTAAAATTCTACTTTGGTGTATACCTTTTTCCTAACCATATCATGCAGTAAACTACTTGTACCTGGATTCTAAAAAAAATCCCAGTAAATTGAATTTATGTGAATCCCTATATTATTAGAGGTTTATTTTTCAAATCAGTGTCAAATACCTGTGTTCAAAAAAATGCTTCTTTGTAAAGGGTTAGACATTATTATTTTTTAATTTAGTGTTGGATTTCTGATGTTTCTGAGTTTGTTTTTCTGGTATTTCTCAGGGTGTGGTTGAAAGTTTTGTTATATCCAGCTACAACCATCACTACTGATGCCAAGTTCTATGGCAGTATGTTCTAAGGGACAGTCAGAAAAACTAAAAGGGTATAAATTCTTTTGAACAAAGCTATAATTTATAATGTGTGGGAAGCCATAATTCCAGCAGTACATGGCACCACAACAGATAAACTCTCTTAAACATTTGCTACTAATATGTAGGAATGATTAGAAACACAACCAAAAGATTGTTTCTTGCACTCTTGGATGACTACTCTATGGTCAAGTCTGCATGGTCCAGGAGTAGATTACGTTTAATGGGTAGGTTGGAAATACAGCTCATTGCATGTGGCTTGAACATATTTACTTTTAGCTATCAGATGCCAAAGCAAACACCAGCTAAAAACCTGATCACCAATGTTCCTTTGATCAAAGCACACATACAGAACACATTATGAACAAATAATTAACATGTGTAGCATCCCCTGAATAGACAAGGATTATACTCCCCTTCACTTTCTTTCCATTCTAATGCTGTTTGAAATATGCTTTTTAACTTTCTGAATACTTTTAATTGCTATGCTTATCTTCAAACTTTTTCTGGTACCTTAAGAACATTGCTTAATCTGAGCTACTTGCACAAGTGCTCATTTACGTACATTTCTGTCACATAACTAAGAGCAATGCTGCGGGAATGGGTTTTTCGGCCTTTCTAGTATGATATGCATACCAGAAGTGCTCCAGTAATTATGTGTTTAAAACTGATATCAGAAGTTCCATACCTGGTTATATGGATAGTAACAGAAATCTAGAGATGGAAGAGCCTAGTGAATCATATAATTTCTCTGACAAGAACACCTTAGTTAGAAAAATCTGATGATACTGCTATGTATCCAAGTATGGCAGCCTGCCTTTTCAGAAACAGTTTGCACGTAATCATAAAAGGGTTGCTAGTCTGAATTACAGATCAGTGTTGAAGTTCTCTTGTTTTTGTGTTTCATAGAGTAATACATTATACAGAACAAAGTCTAGACAGGCTGAGTGAAGAACTCCCAGAAGCAGAAAAGTTATTATGTACAACTGAAACCTGACTGTTGGATTATTTTAGGAATCAGGGAACTCACAAGGGAGGGGATGTTTCATTCACTGGGTGGTATGATTATTAATTTATGAAAAAAAATGAATGGGACTTGTAAAAATTGATCCTAGTTTGACTCTGGACAGCACTAGAAAATAGAGTAAACTCCACAGTCGTAAAAGATTTTAGAGTGTCAGTATTATTTCCAAAACAGTGTCTCCTTCCATGTTCAATATCATAGTGAAGGAGGCTGATTTATTTTCTGCTTATAAGAATGCTTCCTTTGCATGCTGGTCAGTTTTTAAAAATTCATTGTTAAAACTACCCTGAAGCAAATCCCCTGAAAGAGGACATAAATATATAAGGTCTATGCAGCTTGCTGTATCAATCTCTCTCTTTTTTTTTTAACCCAGATTCTAAATGATAGTGGGGACACTACCTATTATATTTCTTGAACCCCTGCATTGGCTTAAACCCAAAGCCCCTACTTACCAATTGATGTTGGAATAGCACTGTTATGGTGGATAGTAAGCTTCCCATTTCCTGGTGAGATGATTTTGGTGGTTCTGCCATTTTATAAAGTCCAAGATCCAAACCAACCTTCTTGTACAACATTCCCAGACTGTACACTATGAACAGGCTACCATGTTCAGACAGCCTAAATGCATCAATAACAGAGGCCTGATCAGGAACAAGCCATACATTTACAAAATTTCCTAGGTTCCAGTTGGTGTCAGTGCTGCTCTTGTTAGACGTTCATCATATTGAGGACTGCTGCAGCAGCCTGAACCATATGGGTTATATCCTGCCAAAGATACAACAGTCAGCCAGGTTCCAAAACTTCAAGGCATGTTCCATGCACCCAAACTGTCAGGGAGCTCAAGCTGAGCTGACTAAAAAACAAGTTTGGGCATGAAGCCCTTCAAAGCTTTACTGCCGCTGCAGAGTATGCTCCTTTGACACTTTAAAAACTCGACAGTCGACTCCTGCTTTCATTTGCAGGACAGATAAGTTCCCTTTGGGGAAAAATTTCCAATTGTTACTTTTACTGATGTTTTATTACTTTCTTCTTTAGGAAAGCTATTTTAAAGCTATTATAACAGATGGTCTAGAGACTGTAATGTACTTTTAAATGGAGCACTCTTTTTTTGTCAGTTTAGAAGAAGAATAAACAAGCTGACAACTTGTTTTTTGTGGAGAAATTGTGTTTATTTTTTCTTTGTTGGGCTGACAGTGCTGTGAGGTAGTTTTTACTGTTTTTTTATTCAAAAAACAAAAAGCAACTTTGTGGACTAGTAGTTTTACAGACAACTGCTGCTTCTTTTGCACAGAAAAGAGGCATAATTTTTGGCTTGACCATGTAACAGACTAGCACTCCCATGGTTCATCTTTCTTACAGCAACACTAGCTTCCCCTAAAAAGGCAGATAGGACATATAAAGTCCCTCAGTCTTTTAAAATGTTTATAGCTGCTCCGTCTGGTTTGGGAATAGTGTGTAGCTTCATTTGATCCCACTGCTGCGAAGAACTTAGTTAATTCTAAGCCTACTCTTTCAGATAAGGATGGGAAAATTATTGATGGGTATGGGAAACAAGTCTATACTTCAGAAACTTTGGTTTTCAAAATTTTAAATTCTCAGGTTCATATGCTAAGAGTTTGTTCTGACAAGTTGTGAAAATATAATGGATGTTTTATTTGCAATTTCTTCTTGTGAGGAAACCTCTACTTAAAATAGCTTAGTTTCTTCTACTGCACAGGTCACTACTGAATGTTTTCAATGCGTGTATGACCCATTTGATACTTTTTTCAGGGATGTGGCCACTGATATGATTAAGGAGGTTTCCATGGCTGCATTCTCAGGACCTCCAAGATGATGTTAAAATGAGATTTTAAATTCTCCCTTGGAGAGAGATTTAGTGTTTGGCCACTCTGCTGCAGAGATGATCAAAAGTGTGATGTAAGGGGTTAGCTGATCTAGGGAATCTCTCAAGATGTTTCTACCCTCCTTTTCTACATTGTCCAAGGGGATTTTCTATTGCCTCATTCAATTTTGGCAAAAACAGATTAAACATTTTCAATAAATTCAGGTAAACAGACGTTTAAGAAGAAATGGCAAAGGGGTTCCAAGCAGAATTCTCAAACCTCCCAAAACCCAGGGCAGTCCAGCTGGTCTGAATGGCTGTTTAAGAGAATTTGTGATACCCCCCTCCCACCCAGGCCCATTTGTCTTTCATTTTTGTCATTGGCAACAGATTGTGTCAAAAAATGGATTCTGGAAATCACTCAAGGTTTACGTATGGCAGTGCGAAGAAATTCTTCCTTTCCAGAGGGTAATTCCTCTTCCCCGGATCAGACTCGTTTCCACCTGTTCTTCACATCCCTATTCATCCAGACTTATGTGCATTAATAATCTGTTTGTCTGGATCACATCATCAGTTTTCTGCCTTACCCATTGGACTATCCACTGTACCAAGAGTGTTCACAAAGTGAAGTGACTAGCTCCTGTTACAGCTCATTCCAGGCTATAGGGTATCCATTTTTCCATATTTAGATGGCTTGCTTATCTTTGCAGAGTCTTTGTTAAAGGTCAGGATCTATCTATTGGGTGAAAGTTCTCTTACATAAGCTGGAATTCCAACAGAACATTCAAAAGTCTTCTGCGACTCCCGTCACAGAAGATTGTTTTCCTGGGATATCAACTAGGCACCTCAGTTCAAACAGCTTTTCTCCCACAGGAAAAATAGATCTTTACTTAGCTCTGTTTCTAAGGTTTTACACTCAGACATCAGACACTGTGAAGAAATATCTCAGGATTTTGTGTCTCATGGCATCTATGATTCTAATGATACCTCTGGTAAGACTCCACATGAGAAGGATACAGTGGTATCTGAAATCTGTTTGGTCCCAGAATCAGCACCCTACATATTTTCAAATCCCCAGTATTGGGGTTTGTCAGAAAAGAGATTGTTTGCTGGAGACAACAGATATCCTTGAATCAAGGATTCTCCGCTTCTCCCTCTCTGCTTTAATGCACCACCACAGATACTCAGACTTTGCTTGGGCAGTGATTTCAGGAGGGGTAAAAGTGTAGGGGGTGTGGGACACCAATGAGAGATGCAAGCACAAATATCTAGGAGATGCCTTCCATGATCAAGTTGCTCAAATTCTTTGAATCACCTTTAGCCTCAGGAACTCTTGAGCTAATTTCAGACAATTTCACAGTAATGTGGTACATCATCAAGCAAGGGGGGACCAGGATGCACCCCATTTGCAGCCTAGCCGTGTTAGCTTTGGATACAGCTTCACAGCACAATGTTACTCTAGAAGCATCCTACATTCTGTTACAAAAAAGTGTGTGGCAGACCAGCTGAGCAGGACCAGGCCAGACCCTCTTGAATGGAAAGTAGATAAGGTGGTTTTCCAAGATTTGAGTCATCTGTGGGGAGTTTCTCTAGTAGACCTTTTTGATTCTTCTTTGAACAGTCAGCTGTCAAAATTCCATTCTAGGAATCTATGGAAGACGGATGCTTCTTTTCTTTCTACAGGAATGTTCCTGTATACTTTTCCACCCTTTTCAGTAATATCCAGGGCACTTCTGAAGATTCAGAAGAAATCTCCCAAGATCATTGTGGTGACTCCCTTTTGGCCTAGGCAATCTTGGTTCTCCTGTCTTTCAGGAATGGCCAAGGGCAATTACCACAAGCTTCTACACAGACTGGATCTGCTCACACAAGAACAGGAATGTTAGATGCACTCCAACATCAATTATCTTCAACTGACTGACCAGATGATAGGGTCTTAATTCCTTGTAGGCACCTGTTTATTGAGGACATACAGCAAGTACTAATGGATGCAAGAAAGCCTGCTACTAGAAAATATTAGCAAATGGAAAAGGTTTTCTAGGTGGTGCCAATGACATAACCAGCATGCATTCAGGGCTAGGTTTGCTCTGGTTTTACAATATTTGAGAGAGTTACTATCCTATGGGCTTTCTTATTCCTCTATCAAGGTTAATTTTTGGCTATTTCAGCATGTCTGCCCATGGAGCCTCCCCTTTCAAGGCAGTCACATGTCAAAATGTTCTTGAAAGGAGTTTTGCATAAGTGGACACCAAGTAAACCATTGACCCCTCCTTGGGATTTTAATTTTGTGACAGGAATCTGGCTGACTTGAGTTTCTTAACATGGAAAGACCTTTACTGAGTGCTCTGCCATCTGCTAGAAAGGGAACTAAGTTACATGCTCTTATGATGAGTCAAGTCCTATTACATTTAACATAGGGATGGGGTTTCTTTGAGAACTAATTCTTCTTTTATGCCTAAAGTGGTATCCAATTTGACTTCAAGCAAAACTATCCATCTCCCTGTTTTCTTTCCTGAACCTAAAAAAGAGGAAGGGATATTCTGTACCTTGGATGTCCACAAACAATTCAGATACTGTCTTGGCAGAACTAAATCTTACAGATTTTTGGATCAATTGTCTGTTTTCTATGAAGGTAAGAAGGCATAACTTGTGTCAAAATAGACTATTTAACCACAAAACAAACTCCTACTAATGGACCACAAGATACAAGGACAAATCCCTAAAAATAAACCGCAAAAGCACAGAACACCCTTGTACCATAAAATTAAAAAAAAAAAAAAAACTTTCACAAAAGCCAATGATGAATAAAAAGGTTAAGCGCTTTCATCCAAGACAATCAAGGACATCCTCAGAACAAGGCTAACTGAGTTAACAATGATTTAAATAAATTGCAAAATGACATCATCACATCAATAGATTCCTAGACATCATTTAAAGAAATACTAACCAAAGACAACCTAATACATATATCTATATGTTAAAAATCTAAAAAGTATCACCAGTAAACAAGAATAGCTAAAGGGTGTCTACAGTTTCAATTGTTTCACATTCAAAATACTATCAATACAAATAGTTTCAATAAGCCCAGGAGCTTTTTTCAGCAGCAGTTGCCAGCTGCCATTTAAGTTCAACAGCCTCCAATTTCAACTTCCATGGCCCCTATCTCATATCCAGTTTGTATGGAATAGAGCACCTAGAATTTGAGAGAGTGTTCTGGGTTTTCACTAACATGTATTCCCAAAGTACTCTTTTCCATTTCTTTTACCAATGTCATATATGTGCTTGTAAATCTGTTTAACTTTTTTCTGTTTCTTATATAAAAACCTGCACATAACTGACACTTGGCAACATAAATTCCCCTTTTAGAAGTACAATTGTAATAGGCATTCTTATTGACACATTCTTTCTCATTTAGATAAATTCTCTCTCCTTCTAAGATGCATCTACATTGTACATATGCACCACATTTAAAGGTGCCTTTTTTCAAACCCCTATTAAAACCCAGTTTCTTTGTACTGGAAATGTTGCAGTTTATCAGTTTTCAATGGCCAGATGAAATCCAAAATTGATCCTACAGACAAATTCTATCCCAAGGAAGGTTGATGTTACCGAGGCGCTAAGCCACATTAAATTCGTTTGGTGGAACATTCGTGTTGTTTTTTGGCTTTTTTTACCTTTGGACTTTTGCTGGTTGTTTCTTAAATTCTATCCCATTACCTAACTCATACTTTAAACCAAACCCGCAAAGACATACAAGCACATATGCGCACACAACCTTAATACTGAAGCGTTCATTGTATATCCAACCCCATGTACGCATACAAGCAAACCTCATATTCCATAATGAAAGCTGATTTCCCCAATATCAACATGTCGAATATTTGGAAACAATGGCATTCAAAACAAAAAAGTCACACACCAGTTCACTTTATTGATAAACTGTAGCCATATATCTTGATATCTGTATCTATGTATCTACCAATGTGCATACTTTCTTTTCCTACTCACCACTACGTTAATGACAGATTTCTCTTCATACTAAAAGAACATATGCTAATAATAAAATGACATAAAAGAGTTAAAGTGCCTCTGCACACTGGTTAACTAAAACAAAATGATACTGAAAGAAATACATAAAGTTTGGAATACTTGGAAGCAAACTAAAACTCAAGCCAGCCTCCAAAACTATAAACTCTAAAACACATGCAAGCACATGACCAAACTTGAGAAAAAAAGTCAAATGTCCAGTACAGTAAGTAAAACAACCCCAAATGTTTCTGGTCCTCCATCAGTAAACTTGTACATCCTGGCCATACCACCCAAACAAGCCATTCAACTAACTATACTTATGATAGCATTGTCAGCAAATACATTACACATTTATTAACTAACTTCCCTCAAATAGGTCTACCTCCTGTAACACTCCACCCCTTCCAGATTCAACAAGTAATCCCAACACACTAGATTTTGCACCCATCCCCACATCAGTCATCAGGAAATATCTTTTCAAACCAAGGCCAACTACACTTTCACTGACAATCTTCAGCAGAGTACAGTAAACTCTCAGTTAACTGGCACCCATGGGGATTGGTAGATGCTGGATAACTGTAGTTTCCGGTTGCTTGAGAATTACTATTAAAAATAGGCTTGACAAATACTGTACCCTATACTATTTGTTTGGTTGGACTTGTTCTCAGGTTGGGGAAAATAGGGACTTTCTCCTATCTTCCTTTTTAAAATTTATAAACATAATGTATGTTTCTGTGGGGGGAAAACAGAAAAGTGCAACACTTGAAAACTGTATTGTATTTTTTTGATTTGTTTTTCATGGTTACTTGAGAGTGTCGGTTGCTTGAGGTCCAGTTAACTGATAGTACATTACACTTCCACCAGACACTCTAGCTTACCCAATCTACATCCTAATGAAATTGTCCATCACAGGAAGCTACATCTCTAAAACATGGGAAAAATAGATAGTTCCACTACCCAAACATGGTTCTTCCCGGATATCTCCAATTACAGGCCAATAGCTATCTAATGTCTGAAAAATGTGTCCAATCCCAGCTACTGAAATTTGTTACCAAAACAACTTACTAAGCCTCACACAACTCAGTTTAAGGTCACACCTCAGTAAAGTAACAACTCTACTCAGCTTTGCTGCCACCAACAACAGTAACAGAAATGTACAGAGCTTAATAACAATACTTCTCCTTAATTTGTAAAAAGCTTTTAATACCATGCCTTACCAAAATTTACACTGCAAACTCTCCTCTATAGAACTTTAGCTGTCATCTCTCATCTGGTCCAGCAGCGACCTCAGCAATAGACTACAAGGTATAATATGCTAAATGTCATTTCTACATTTATTTCAGTACACATAGGGTTGCTTCAAAGCTCTATACTTGGCCTCTTGCACTTTAATGTTTTCATAAATGCTCTACATGCCACAAGTAAACATGCTGTCATTATACATAATGCTGATGATTCCTCACTCATATGCACTTCCAAAAAACAACTTCAAACTTAAGCACGGGAAATTTTCAATTTCATTGAAACATTACTCTCTAACTCTCAGTTACTATTAAACCAAAAGAAGGCCAAACTAATTCTGCTCACAATTAAACAATACCCTAATGACAAGCCACTCTTCAACATTGCTTCATCTGACCAAGCCAAAATCAGAATTGTAATTTATATCAAGCTATTGGGTATAATCCTAAATCCTAAATGATGCCAAGAAATTTGACCACCACATAAAGCAAGCTATCAGCAAAATGCACAAAAAGCTTGGTGCCTTATATTGAGCTAAACCTTTCATGATGGAACAGGCTGGGCAAACCATTGCCTCTACTGTAGTATCCACCCATCTAGATGTTGTCCTATATTTGCCGAACTGCAAGTTACCTAAACAAACACGCTAGAAAAATGTTGTAACAAAATAGCAAAATTCTAAGCTGATGTGCCTTATGGATCCCACCCACCCACCCACCACTTCATGGCACTAAAATATAGAACTGGGTTAGATCTGCCTCACTGTTATTCACACAACTAAAACTTGTGCACAGTCTAATTTTTCAAATGGAAAATGACAAACAAAAATGTTATCTGAGTTTATTCTCCATCTAGAACCCTTAACTCTACTGACAAATTCTTACTGCTTCCAATTAAATCAAAAACAATACTGCAGGCAACTCACTGTATTTGTCTCCCATGTATAAAGTTTGGAACTCCATCCCCCTCTCACTCAGACTAACAACCCTAAATCCTTCAGGCTACTATTGAAACAAAACCTAAAGGTCATATGGCTTTGCTTTTACACCATACCTGGCTAATCACACCTAAACTCTCCTTATCTAATCTATCCTATCTTAGTGTAAAATGACTTCTTGATCAGTAATCTTCTCAATGATCCTGTACTATTACATCAATGATCCTGTACTATTACATCAATGATCCTGCACTATTACATCAATGATCCTGTACTATTACATCAATGATCCTGTACCATTACATCAATGATCCTGTACCATTACATCAATGATCCTGCACTATTACATCTACTTGGCCACATACACTGTTCTATACTCTCCTCAACTTTACAGTATTATGAAATGGATCAGTTGGACAGGAAAAGAAAAATGCTTCACATTTATCAAATGATATATAAAAATCAGTGTATACCAAGCTTATATACTCCTTGTTCTGAAGTAAGTATGGGCCTCCTCCAAATTGATTTACATGTATAGATCTGAAATCATAGGACTGCATGCATATCTGCTGACCTCATCAGATCCAAACAGAGAAAGTTTTGAAACATGAAGAGAACAAATTTAAGATGACTTCACTGCTTTAACAGAAGCATATCAGTGTCAAGTTGGAATGGAAACCAAATCAGAAGTAGACAAAAATCAGGCAACTGAATGCACCAAAAAAAAAACAAAACAAAAGAAAGAACATAAGAAGGATAAGATGAGAATGCGAGAAATGTATAAAAGGTAGAAATATAGCTGCATGTACGGAATACTCCTGGAATAACCTCATATCTATCAGGATCTGATCTAGGAATGGTTAAGGACAGGTGAATTTAAGCCAAAAAGATGAAAGGTTAATATTAGTGATCCAGAAGAGTTGACTCCATACACAATGGTTCACAAAGTCCATTGCACATGTGGGAGAAACAGACAAACACAGACTTTGTAAAACAGAATGGGAAACACACACACCTTTTTGCTGGGTGTGATACACTAATGGCAGAGGGCCTGTATACTAACTAAAACTAATGTCTTTCGGCTTTTCCCGGTTAGGGGTTGCCACAGCGGATCTCCGGTCAACTGATTGGCAGTGGATTTTTGCGATACCAAGTTGCCAGCCCGATGCCCAACCTTCAAAGGAGGCACACCCATTCATGCACGCACCTACTTGCATGTGTTTAAATGTCAACTTGACCATGGGGAGGACATGCAGACTCTACACAGAAGGCACTCCAGCCGAGAATCGAACGGGAGAACTTCTTGCTGTGAAAGGCATAATAATGTGACAAGACTGTTGCATTGGGGATTGTGCAAACATTAAAATAGTGAAGTAGCTTAGAAGCATTGGAAACATGAACCACAAAGCATTATAGAATATGAACAAAAATGTAGAACACAGCACCACAGCAAACCAATAAAAAGCAAATAGCAAAGAGCAATATAAAATCCAGACTTTTATTCGAACACAGGTGAGCACTTTCATGATAAAATTGCTTCTTCAGACCATACAAAAAAACAGCAACATCTCAGATATTTAAAATACAATCAATTAAATATCTACCAATAAAAACAAGCAAATACAATAGGCATAAACATTTTAAAGGCACAGCTTTCTTTTAAGAGAAAAACCATAGAAAGTTAGTGCCATAAAGATACACATAGCAAGATACCTATATAAAAAGCTTTCTTTCTTTCAGAACTGGCTTAAGAGGTACGGATTCATTCAAGCCTGCACCTCTATATGCTAATAATTTAAGACTCCATCTTAATTCTTTTCCTTCTGCATCGTTAGTTAAATCACCCAACCTAAAACTTTCATAAATTACTTCTACTGCCATAAACTTGAACCAGTGGTTAGTGCCTTTCTCTATAATGTGTTTAGCTAAAGTACTATAACTATGGCCTTTATTAGCACAATAATAACGGTCTGTAATTCATTCCTTAAGTCACCCATTAGTTTTTCCTGTATAAAATTTTGAACAAGTCACACACTGTGCTAAGTAAATTAAGTTTTTAGTGTCACAATTAGCTTTAACTTTGAAAACATGATTACCATTGTCTAGTTGAATAAAAGTTTTAGATACATCAATGTATTTACAAAAAGTGCATTTGCCACATATAGAGGTGTGAAAACTAGCGGTTCTAATACTAGGTTGCCTTAGCTTAATTGTATTAGGAAAACAAAGCTGTCTTCAATGATTTTTTATTTTTATAAACAAAATTTGGAACTGCACTGACAAACTCATGTAGAATAGGATCAGAAGATAAAATATGCCAATTTTTTGTGATGATGTCTTTTATATCTATGTTGTCAGTACTTAAACTCATTCAATAAGCTACATTGCTATAACAATTATTATGGGCTCTCTTGGTTATGTTTTCTTTACGTGAAAAAAAATAGATGTCCACTACTTTGTCTGACTTAACCCTCTCACATGCTTTACTAACTTCAAAAGGTTTATAACCATGTTCTATAAATTCCATAATAGTGGAACACAGTTGTTTCAAATTCTTGTTCCTGGTCATGAAATCTAGAAACTCTTAAAAGTTGACCCCTCACCACATTTTCAAAAATGTGTGGTGGATGCATACTATTACGTTCAAGATAACTATATATATAACATGGTTTTCTACATCTCTCAGTGTGCAGCTTTCCATCTATAACCTTATACAGGGTTACATCAAGCAAATTTATTTGAGTGCAAGAATGTTTCATCATGAACTTAAGAAAGGAGGCACTTGTCTTTATAGCACTTAGAAAATTATTTAAACTTTCAAGGTCTCCTTTCCAAAAAATATGTCATTGACAAAACGCCGACAGAATTTTACATGCACATTAAACTGTTCACCATTTAAGATGTTTGCATTTTCCCAGTATGCCATGACCATATTGGCGTAGCTATTGGCACATGAAGTGCCCATAGCTATGTCAGAGGTATGCAAGTAATATTGCTTCTCAAATAAAAAAACATTAAAGTCTAGTACCAGCTCTATAAGATAGCAAGATACCTATTTAAAATATTGTTGTGTGTCTTTATGGTAATAGCCTTCTGTGGGTTTTGCCTTAAAAGAAAGCTGCCCCTTTAAAAAAATTTATGCCTATTGTATTTGCTTGTTCTTTATTAGAAGATATTTAATTGATTGTATTTTAAATATCTGAGATGTTGGTGGTTTTTTGTATGATCTGAAGAAGTGATTTTATCGTGAAAGCGCTCACCTGTGTTCGAATAAAAATCTGTTTGGGTTTTATATTGCTCTCTGCAATTTGCTTTTTATTGGTTTGCTGTGGTGCTGTGTTCTACATTTTGTTCATTTTACTTGGTTCGTGGTTGGACAGAGCTTTACGGTCAGCAGGACTTATTTTACTGCGTTATAGAATATGTTGAGGTTTTTATCACATGAGAGAACCCATTACCAACAGTTCAAAAAATACATGAGAGAAAACCAGATATAACAGTCCATAAAAAGAAGGCAAAAGTAGCATTGATCACTGAAATTGCTACACCCAGTGATTACAGTGTCTTATGTACTGAGATGTCATAAAATACCAGGATTTGCAGGCAGAAATCAGGGCAATGTGGAAGAAGCATATCCAGACAGTTCCAACAGAAATAGGAGCAATGGGTCTCAAATAATTTACAATCTTATTTAGATATACTACAGATACATGTAACTCCATATGAATTGCAGGAGGAGTCCGTTCTGGGTACATTGCGGATGCTGCGAAGAACACTTTTGACTAACATCAAAGACTGAAACAATAATTTCATGAACTATAATCATACTTTGACTTATGAATGGTGTCCATTCCAATCATGGTATTAGAAACTCAGACTTGGAGAAATTAAACTGGGTGAACATTTGAATTGTATGCCATTTTCTCACCTGAGTACACAGTATGTTTCTTCCCTGGTTTTAGGTATTTCTATGCAGGTATAAAAAAAAAAAGCAGAATTAATTTCCCTGTTTGCTAGTCACATAGCCAAATCCTTACCAGCAACATCTCCCCCTTATCCGTATAACATGCAGTGTGTATGCAGAAGACAGGGAAGGGAGAAGACTTGCCAATGAGCATCATGGTATTAAAAAATTTAATTTAGGGCATTTTGTCTTTTAAAATTTATGATTTAATTTGTTCATTAGTTGTCCAAATTAAATGTTTATTCTTAACAAGTGTGAGAAAAATTCTAGATTAAAATTTTAAAACTGCATTTTTTTCAAGATTTTATAGTTTTGTAAGAAGCAAGAGAAAGCTGGGTTATCTTAGCTCCCAATGCTCAGGCAATGTCATGCAAGCTAACTTACCACTTAAAGTCGCTTAAAAAGGGACATTACAGTTACTGTGCAAAATTAGATTTTCAGAAATATTTGATAATTTAAAATCAAAATGTTAGAAACTGATGAACAGTGTCATTTGTACAAAGTTCAATCAAATAATAGAAAAATATTGCAGTTACATCTATAAGGGTCCTTTATTCGTCATATGTTTTCTGTAAAATAATGTTTTTTCCTACACCTGGGTCCTTCTCATGTGCTCAGTAAGGGTCCCTGAAACCTTGTATATTTCTTTTATCCTAGGTTTTCATTTCCTTAACCCCGTCACCGCTCTGCTTAATGCATGAAACTAAAACTTCTGAAAACCATAACTCACAAATTTTATCCACATAGCTATTCATAAAAACATCTTTGCATTAAGTGATTCCTGCTAGAACACCAACCTGTAACCTGATATTTTCATTTTTTAACAACAAACGCATCTCTTCATAAAACAATTACAATTTCTTACCTACAGATTTAAGGTACTGTTAATGCAACATTGTTAAGCCATATATCTTTTGGTGAAACCCGTTAATCTGCTGCCCAAAGGTATAAAGCATGGTTGCTGGAGTTGCAAATTCTGGCTGTCAGCCTCATCCAGTTCCTTCTTGGCAAAATTTTGTAGAATTGTTGCTGCTTCTATCTCTCCTTTAAAAATATGCTGAATGTGGTGGTGCTGCTTCTGAAGTGAAGAGATATTTTAAACGGATTCTGTAAATGCATAATGCTCATTTGTTTTCTTTCTGCAGAAAACACGTTTCTGTGTTAACACCAATGAAAAGACCTTGCTGAGCCAAATCATTGGCTGTCTGTATTGTGACTTCTGCCTATCAAACTGGAGAATCCTCTCTAAATCTGTAATCATGCAAATGAGCTAAAGTAATATTAAGGCAGCACTATGACAGAATACCAGAACAATAACTAGGTCATCTAATGCCCTCATGTGCAACTCCCTAAACTGGTACCCCCATCAAATCAAAGTTGACAGGAGCAAAATAAAGTCTTCCCAAAGTTTCACTCTTTTAGCAATCTGATTGCTGCAGCTGTACAGCTGTGATAAGGATCTTGCTACATTGCTACAGTTACTATCTCTCACACACACATTTTGCCATTCTGTTGAGAGCGCAGATGCAATATTGGCATTCATTTATAAAGTTGCAGTATCATAGTGACTTCATATGCAAAAACAAGTACTGCATCCATGCACCTGAACACACCCACTAACAGCCTGCACCCAGGGCAGCTGCACCCTTCACCCCACCTTAGTTGTGCCTCTGTTGAATACCACTCACACGTCTCAAACTCTCAACACAAGAAATCTGGACAAAGTGAGAAACAATAGAAGAGACAGGCACAAAAATAGGGACAGACTGAAAATATTGCTCCTATAACCTTGGAAAGTTGCTAGAATGACAGATTTTCCATTATTATGTATTTTCTTAAGGATGTGAAGTCTGAAACTCAAATGTCTGTCAATATTTAGTATTTAATGACTTCAATCATTTTTGATTTGCCAGAAAACCACAAATTTTATGAGAAACAGACCAAAAAATAAAGGGGAAAAAATCTGGATGGTTGAGAAGTATGATTAAAACTGCTTATGACTTCAAAATCAGGCCACCTGCTCTGTAAAGGTGAACTCAACTTAGTTACATCTGAAAAGTTTGGCTGCATAAGTCAACTGATTAATCAGTTGTTAAACAAAGGCTATACTCCCAACCCCCACCCCCATTTCAACAATGGATGGTACAGCATCAGTTGGTAATGGCTTATTACATATTATAACTACATAACAGAGTCTGGTGTACCCCTGAAGATATTATAACTACACAACAGAGTCTGGTGAACTCAACTTAGTTACATCTGAAAAGTTTGGCTGCATAAGTCAACTGATTAATCAGTTGTTAAACAAAGGTTATGCTCCCAACCCCCATCCCCATTTCAACAATGGATGGTACAGCATCAGTTGGTAATGGCTTATTACATATTATAACTACATAACAGAGTCTGGTGTACCTCTGAAGATATAACCACATAACAGAGTCTGGTGTACCCCTGAAGATATTATAACTACATAACAGAGTCTGGTGTACCTCTGAAGATATAACCACATAACAGAGTCTGGTGTACCCCTGAAGATATTATAACTACATAACAGAGTCTGGTGTACCCCTGAAGATATTATAACTACATAACAGAGTCTGGTGTACCTCTGAAGATATAACCACATAACAGAGTCTGGTGTACCCCTGAAGATATTATAACTACATAACAGAGTCTGGTGTACCTCTGAAGATATAACCACATAACAGAGTCTGGTGTACCTCTGAAGATATTATAACTACATAACAGTCTGGTGTACCTCTGAAGATATTATAACTACATAACAGAGTCTGGTGTACCTCTGAAGATATAACCACATAACAGAGTCTGGTGTACCTCTGAAGATATTATAACTACATAACAGTCTGGTGTACCCCTGAAGATGCAGCACAACAACGAGAATTTTTGTCAATCGTTTGCTCTCTTAACTGGTTTAAGAATCTCTTCTGTTAACCTTTTCTTGTTCACACTTAGAAACTCCCATATCCTATAATCAGGTTAAGGACAGCCACATCAACTTAGTCTACCAACTATTAATTAATTGTTACACATCTGTCACATGTTTACTTAATATAACTTTCTCTAGGGTGAATAAAAAAAAGTGTTTATCCCTGGATGCAACCAGTTTCATATTTCTATGATGATAATCAGCTTAAAAGAAATCTTATATAATATATACGTCTTATATTATCTAATGGTGACTGTTAGTCTTATATAATATATATGTCTTATATTATCTAATGGTGACTGTTACTCTTATATAATATATACGTCTTATGTTATCTAATGGTGACTGTTACTCTTATATAATATATACGTCTTATATTATCTAATGGTGACTGTTACTCTTATATAATATATACGTCTTATATTATCTAATGGTGACTGTTACTCTTATATAATATATACGTCTCATATTATCTAATGGTGACTGTTACTCTTATATAATATATATGTCTTATATTATCTAATGGTGATTGTTACTCATATAATATATATGTCTTATATTATCTAATGGTGACTGTTACTCTTATATAATATATATGTCTTATATTATCTAATGGTGACTGTTACTCTTATATAATATATATGTCTTATATTATCTAATGGTGACTGTTACTCTTATATAATATATATGTCTTATATTATCTAATGGTGACTGTTACAATTTTAAACATATTTCAGCTGTTTGACCTATCATGATTAATGTTTAGTTGCTACTATAGTTTTATCAGGATAACCACCCCAATGCACACGTCAGTTGGGTAACACAAAACTTGTAGCTTTACAATTATGGCTAAAACAACTTCCCTGCAATTTCTACTGAGATGTTTTATATTGGTGAGAGTCAACGTGCTTTTAATTTTTGCTTTCAGGAACATGTTAGGGATGTTAGAAATAAACATATAGAAAGCTCATTAGCCTTGCACTTTAAAAATTTTCATGGAGGGGAATGCTACTTTATTAAGAGGGTCGGTTTTGGAACAAGTAAGTGTGACTGTTTAGGATGTCAAATAATTTTTTTTAGTGAATGGCCGTGTAAGTTTTTTCCCTAGGGAAAAATTTGCTTACGTGGCCGTTTGCTATTTTTAGTTTTCATGCATTATGTGTCGACTTTTATGTAGTTGCAGATATGCACTTTCATTCTTATAATATAGACACCCTCCCTATAGGGGAAAGAGTTGTATAGACCAACCATTTTTGGCATCTACGGTAGTGCACAGTATCCACAAGATAGAACATGTATCACACAGACTGTGCACTGTGCCAGGGCTAACAACTCAATGGTGTATACATACAGCTGTCAGTGATTCGGTTGTGTTGACTAATGTTGCCAAATTTCATGGGTATTTGCCAGTAATAAGTGGGCTGACGGCCTGGTCTACTCTGATCTACACCAGGGACCAATGCTAATGATGGGAGGGGTGTATGTGCCCTTATTAGCTACTGTGTGCCAGCTATAAAGTCCATCAGCCCCAGGCCAATATTCTACTAGCTGGCCAGTGTCTAGCTAGGGTTACCTGAGTTAGCTAAGTTAAGCGAACGCTGTATGCAAAAATCAACCAACCTGTCAAACATGAACTAAGAATTGCTACACACAATGTAGGTTCACTAACAGGATGCATCTTGCAAGCAGAAGACATGTTTATAAGGACGAAGCTGGACATACTATGCATTCAGGATCCAAATGGAAGGGCAGTGCAGAAAAGCTACTTGGCTTGGGATCCAGACTCTACTACTCAAGAGCAGGGCAGGCTAGAAATGGTATGGGAATTGTGGTGAGGGATGCCATTAGTGATGAACGTATGGCAATCAGACTTCAGTGTATTCATAATCTCACCTGTTCCCCACAGCAGAGTTGTAATAGTGAGTAAGAGTGCATTCAGGCAGCAGTTGTAAGACCTAGAAGATAAAGCAGGACAATATGAACGGATGTTGATAATGGGTGACCTGAATGCAGATCTTGAAACAGAACAGGATAGGAGGACTATCTAGGTCCATATGAGGCAGCAGGAATAAATAGAGAGAGGCCATTTTAGACTTCTGTATGTCATACCGCTTGATAGTAGCCAGCACATGGTTCAGACACACATACAGTCACAAGATCACATACAAGAGTGGCCAACACGCAACTCAGGTAGACTTCCTCCTAGTAAGAAAAGGACACTGGGATATAATCAGTGATTGCAAAGTCATCTCCAGTGAAACAGATGGCCCACAGCATAAGCCACTTGATGCCACAAGCATCTGCAAGCAGTGGTCAGAGAAGGCTCTAAGGTCAACAGAGACAAGCCTGAAATCCTGGAAGGTGATGAGAGAAGAAACAAACGTTGAAGTGCTCAGGACTTTTGCATCTCAAGAAGAACAGGAAATAAGCGGAGATGATGAAGAAAGGCAGCACTTCAGAACAGCATCCATAAAACTAAGAAAATAGCAAACCACAACGAAAAAAACAAAAGAAGGTACCAACGGAGACCAATCAAAATGTTGAAACAAATTGCTTTACTTGTTAGCGCTTTCATGCGGACATTCACCACACTTCTTCAGACAAGCTTAACAGCATATGACATCCAATATATATTCATTACAAAAATAATTAAACAATTAGTTTAAATAATTAATTGAAACATCAATTAAATCACTGAATTTAAAATATTTCTTATAAAAACAACAACAACCAACCCAATGTCATACAAAAACTCCCAAATCAGTATAAATAAAGACAATCCTTTTATATTTTTATACTAAAAATTAATATGCATTTAAATCTACAAACTATTAATGTAAAAATGTTCAGAACAACCAGGTAATACAATTATCTTATAAGAGCTTTAAGCTTTAAAAGACATTTAATTGAAGAGGTCTCATTGAGACCTGGAAATACTCAAGCGTTAGTTTTAAGTTGCCATAGCAACTCTTGTTCTTCAAGTATAAGATTCCAAGGACCCCCTCTTGGAGTTCTATTAACTTTTTGAACTACTGTGAATAAAAATTTATGATTTTTATTCTCCATGATGTGCTTAGCAAGAGCGTTTGTAGCTATACTTTTAGAAATAGCGTATTGATGTTCATAAATACGCTGTTTAAGTTGGCGTTCGGTTTTGCCAAAATAGGAGGCACAACATGTTTGGCAAACAGCCAAATAAACAACTCCTTCAGTTTGGCAAAACTTTTACAAATACCAAAATATTAAGGAAATGAGCACACCTCTTTCTATACCATGGCATATATAATGACCTTTATTTTCTTAACACCCCCTCACTAATTCAGGACCTGGTGGATTTGTCTCATGACTTACAGGAAGTACTGAATAATTGCAGAAAGGGAATGTCATTCTACTCACCAAATTTAGATACGACTACTATCAAACTCCCTGTTCACTCTGTCTTCACCTTTAGAATAGCTATGAAAGGCTTGCTGTTAAACTTCACTGAATGAGCAGTAGCCAGAGTTTACTTGCTGCAGATAATTATCTCCCTTTGTTGTTGCAACTTGCTGTCAATTACATTGTCAAGCCTGTCAGGACTCTAAATAAACAGAATCCTGATGGAGAGGAAGGCATATCACTTAACTGTCTTCTCACTCTCTGATGCACAACATGGATTCAGATTTGCAAATAATGTTGACATCAGTTTGATGATATCTGATACCAAGTTAGCTAGAACATTCACAGAATAATTCAGTTTAATACTCTTTGCAGGCCTTTCGTTAAATACAATTAGCTAATCTGCTTCTCAGAATACCAATAGAAGCAGCAGTAGGATGTGACCCATTAACTGGCATAACAAAACAACATAGAAGCATAACAATCAGGTACAATGGAAAACAATCTTCTCAAAGACTGATGACAGCTACACCTCAAGTCTGAGTTATAGATCCTTTACAGGTCAAAGTATCCATGATCATCATGTGAAATGATAGCAAATTCGAGTTTCTAAAATGTACAGATGACTCTACCCTGGTCTTCTTCTACAACAACATAAAAAGATTTAGTGCCAGCTCCAAATGAACTTTTTGAACTAGTTAACAGCTTGTCTAAATATTCCTTTACTAGTTAAGAATAAACACAAGACTGTCTTCATCAGAAAAAGATTTTTCTTGGTGATAATAAAACTCTTTATCCTACTTAAATCTCATTTTGGTTCTAAAAAGACCAAATTATGGACTGCTGACTCACTAAAATGGGTCATTGGCAAGATTGCTCAAGCAAAAATGGTGTGCTTTATGGGTTAAACAAGCTGACTGACCACTGAAGTTAGGCCACAAAAACAAAACAAAAAAAACACATCACCTTTTGGGATATTCTCATTAGATTTCAACAACAGTGTATGAAAACCTTTAACATTTTGAATATGTCATTAGTTTGCTAAATAAATCCCAGATGGGGTACACCAGTGTAAGCCAAGTATTTAAGTAACTTTAGCCTTAGGAGCTTTGTCTGTGGTCATCATCTAGTACTTGTCCACAACCTCTTGTGCAAAGAGTCATGCTAGTTTAACTGGTACCACAATGGTATCCTGCCATAATATAAACACTCCAGACAGCTGTGGTCCTCCACAAATCAACTTCTTGAACTACTCCTGCATTCCGCAAATATGGTAAATCATCATTCAGCAACAGTATTCTCACCAAAATGGAATAGTCTTCCTTCTGGAACCAAGTGCTGACTTGTCCTCCTTACATTCAGAAATGATTTCAATGAATGCCAGTTGTAAGTTATTACTTTATCATTCCATGCTAAGTCCTGGTGGACTCCAGGTTTCTAATGTGGTTCATCCTAATTAAATTATAACCCCACACAAAGTGGTTGCCGTTTCTATTTTACATAACCACTTTTAATCTGCAGAAACTTTTGTCATACAAAGGTGGTGTCTACTAACGGACTTTTCTTTAATGTACTCTCAGAAAAACACTACTCAACTCGACTGACCTTGTTAACAAAATATAGAAATATTGTTTTGATCATAGTTGGGATTTAATACAATAATGCATAATAAAGCAATCAACCAAGTAAACAAATAAGATTAGTATAACAAGTTTTTTTGTGATATTTCTATTTATTAAGAAAATGTTCAAATGGATTTTTAAGACCCGCATCTGAAATATGTTTTTCCTTCTATGGTAGTCGTTTAATGGCATACATGACTGTGTGTCAATGCTGTGGCAATTCATGCTGCTTTATTTGACCATTTTATGTAATAAACATGATTTCTACTGGAAAAAAACACTTCTCAGTATAATACAATTACTATATAGCTCTGTATGCATCATGTTTAGGTCATTTAAAAATAATGACCATCTCTTGGCGATTTCTGTAGTTGATGCTTAACCTAGGTTTGTAATCACTGTAGGACACCAACTCTTTCCTCTATAAAAACTTCTTCATACAATTTGTTATTGTTTTATTGAGGTTGCCATCTTCCAGCTAATGTGCATTACAGTAATGGTTATTAATATGATGTATTCATGAATGAGAGTCATGTTGTAGTCAAGATTCAATCAATCTTTACATAGATGATGAAATTCACTTTAGGAAATACAATATGTTGCAATATGTGGAAATATCAAAGAACTATGTTGGGTCTTTCTGCTTTTCCCGGTTAGGGGTCGCCACAGCGGAACTCCGGTCCACTAATGATTGGCAGTAGATTTTTACGTACCGAGTTGCCAGCTCTGACGCACAACCTTCAACGAAGGTACGCCCATTCACGCATGTCTCTATACAGCAGACGCTTTAGCTGAGAATCTAACAGGACAGCGTCTTACTGTGAGGCGACGATGCTACCACAGCACCACCACTGCAGTATAAAACTATGTAATGTTACACCGCACAGCAATACTGATGATCACCCAGAACATTATAAAATAAGAAAAGCCACTATGCAAATAATAAAACTCGCACACATCACTTCAAAATAGAAGTCAGTACAGAAGTGATACAAACTCACCGAGAACATTATAAAATAAGAAAAGTCACTATGCAAATAATAAAACTCGCCCACATTACTTCAAAATAGAAGTCAGTACAGAAGTGATACAAACTCACCCAGAACATTATAAAATAAGAAAAGTCACTATGCAAATAATAAAACTCCCCCACATCACTTCAAAATAGAAGACAGTACAGAAGTAATACAAACTCACCCAAAACATTATAAAATATGGTAAGTCAGTACACAAGTGATAACATCTCACCCAGAACACTACGGAAAAATCCACAACTGTGGTAAAAATCTCCCAGATGGTACATCACTACAACAGTGATGGAACTCAGAAAATAACATGAAAGATGGTGAGACACGACAGTGACAAAACTTACCCAGATATGAACTACATAAAGTGACTACACAAGTAATAAAAAGTTACACATCACACAATACGAAATATATTGTTACTGAAGTAAAAATATCCACCTAGATTACCATAACATGTTAAGTCAGTACCATTCATATACCCCCGGGGTGAAAATTCTCAGTCACTCATCCAGACTAGTTTTTAAGAGTTTGATTGCACTTCCTTGCTAAACTTTTAAACTTATTTGGTGACTGGATGGCCAATCACAAATTTTCACTGTGGAAACATGGAGACAGTGTAATTAGCAGCTGTACAGCACTGTAAACCTTACAATGGAATATTCAAAGTTGGCAATGAGTCCATGTAAAAGTTGTCAAAGGGCTCATACCACGGTATAAGGGGAACTGGTTGACTGATCAGTACCCAATGTGCTGAAGCCCATTCTTTCAAGACTAACTAGCCAAAAAGGAACTTTAACAAGCTCTGTTCTTACCTTTCTGTGAAGTTGGATGATGTCATGGTTTAGTTATGATAAATGGTGGAGGGGGTGCAGGAGCTCTGCTGCTGCATATAAACTAAATACTTCTAATGAATTAAGGCTGAAGTACAGCAAACTTTCTTGTTTGGTTGCCTTATTTTGATGTTATGGGATTACAGAAACTGATCACTGATGAGGTATTCTATCAGAGCCATAGCTTGCAGATGTCCCGATCTGGAGCCTCTCAGCTCTCTCCCTCCATTCTCTGATTTGTCATTCCTAACTTTTAGAATAAGGCAGGTCAAGTTTCCCTGATCTGAGCTGCTCAACAGTTGAAATGGAAAAAAAAAAAGATAAAAGGCTTGTTCTCTGATCTGACACTCCTGACCCACAGAATAAACCAGGTTCATTCTTCATGATCTAAACTCAAGTTACAACTAAAAAAACAAGACAAAAAACCCTTCTTTAAACTGTAGCAAACTGCTTGCTACAGATGTAACAGTATCTTGCTGCAGCTGTTACAGAAAATGCATTACCATTTACTAGACCACACAGAGTCTCTGCATTCAGAAACTAAATGATGTTGAGACAAATGCCCCTTGGCATTTTCTATCTGGGGTGGCTGCCTCTTCATCCCAACTTAGCAATGCCTCTGTAGTTTGTATCACAACATAGTGTGCATTGCTTATCATAGTGAATTACATACCTAAGGAAGTTTCATGGCATGCCTGAGGTGAAGAGCAATACAGCAGTTTTGCCATAAATATGAATGGGGTCTACTACAACAGCTTGTGTCTCAGGTGCTCAAAGACTACTGTCTTACAGCCAAAGTCTCAGGTGTCTTGTAGCCCACATGACTGGTGGCTAACTCTCCAACTCAAATGCATGTTTGAGCAAGGTGTGACAGCTGTGCACAGCGAGAGAGAGTGGAACTGACACTCCTCATTCGGACAAAGTTGCCAAGTTTGGACAAAGTTACTGCAGTGGTCAGGGAGAAGAGGATGGGAGCATACACAAGGATGTCAGGTTGGGAGCATACACAAGGACATCAGGTTGGGAGCAAACACGAGGGTTTCAGGCAGCAGCTGCTAGTGGGATTTAGGTTTAGGGAGAGCAGCTTTAGGGAGTGGGAAGGAAAATCATACCCAGGGAGCGAGAGGGGACTTTTAGGGTTAGGCAGTGGGAGGGTAGTTTAGGTTTAGGGAGGGGATGTTAGGGAGTGGAGTGCTATTGTTAAGGTTAAGGATTGGTTGGGAGTTTTAAGGTTATAATTAGGGTTTTGTTAGGGCTATGCAGAGCAGCAGGGTTGGGAGGTGGAAGCACTAGGTAATTACGTAGGATTGGACTAGTAGGATTTAGGCCACTTGCCAATTAGATCTTCTTGCACATGAGTCCTTGTAATAGATCCAAATGAACAGTGCAACAGGTGCTTGGGTGGTCATACAGTATGTTGCTTATGGAATACATACAGGTACATGGCAGTATCATGCATTGCATAGACAACTAAGGCTGGATAGGGTCATATGTTCACAGGTTGTTACTAGGCTAAAGACCACTTGAGCCCTTATAAACCTAGCCATGCACCCTAAACGCATTTGGATCCTGAGTATCATGGGCATCTATATAGGGGGTTGTTAGTAGTGATGTAACTAAGGGATTTGTAAGGGGGTGTTAGTTAGGATACTGCTTTTCTTACTGTTTCCATCCATAAGGGACAAGGGGGCCAGACCAGGAGGAAATTTATGATTTCCCATCCAGTTGTCAATGTTTCATTTGAACAGGTCAGAAATTAACTCTCTTTTACATGGATGGGGTGGCCTACTCCAAAGTGTGAGGATCCTTTGGGACACATCTTTCTCTCTGGCACATTCTGCTTATGTCACAGTTTCCTGGATCTGGTGTTTCCGGTGCTGTTTTTTTCTGAAGATGGCAAATATCCCCTCTCAGCAGCCTGTAGGAGACTGAATAAACATGCAAAGCCTTTAGATGATCAGTGTAGGAGAGTGCATTCATGCCCTAAATTCTTCTTGTGAGAATCCCTTTTGGGCATTCCAACTGTTGCAAGTGTCTGGTTAGGTACATGCCAAAGAGGCCATTGCACTCAATGACAGGTCTGATAAGGGCCAAGTAAAGTGGCACTATAATTTCCCTGGACCAGGATTCCATACCTTTACCTATAAGTTGGATAACATAGAATGATTTTCTTACTATTGTAGCTACGTGTTGGTAAAAGGTCAGATTGCTGTCTATATATGTTCTGAGATCTAATACTACTGGGTCGACCCTTAGGGGTGATTTATCAATGGAGTAAATAGCCCAAGAACTGTCACACACACACTGGTACCACAAAAGGTAAAAAGGGACAAAAAGAGAGATGCCTGTAGAAATCCACCAGTAGCTTTTAATAAATGAGTTTAGCACTTTTGACCAATAGGTGAATAGGACTTCTTCAGAACATAAACCTAAAATAAATACAACTCTAAAACCTTTTTAAAATGTCACATGACCAACTTTACATTGGCTACACTTGTAGTTGCCTATTTTTCCTCTCTGAGTATTAGTAGAATATACAATTGATTCTAAAATATTTTCAAAATTTCTATCTTTTCTAAAAACTATTCTCACTTTATCTCCCAGAACTTTACCTAAGTTTCCATCTACCATAAATACACTCCAATTTTTTTTCCAAAACTTTACACATCTAGTCTGCATCCTTGTTATATGTCATAATCATTCCTTTTTTAAAACTGCCATTCCAATTTTTCCTATCATGTCTAAAACACACACTTCCTTGCCCTAAAATAGGACCATATATCCCTTTATTTCTCTTATTAGAAATTTCTCTAAACAATTCATACGTCATATCGGGGGTACCCTCTCATATCAAAAATTTCACAAAGTTTAATAATTTCATCCCCAAATATATTGTCAGAAATCATCTTTGCCAAACGTACCAAGTGACCTTTCACTAATGTCCATTTTTGGAAATATGGATGGCAACTTGTAAAATGCAATAAAGTTTGAATATGTACGTTTCCTATAAATGTTGTAAACAAATATTTGTCTAAATCCTTAGTCAGGTGCACATCAAGAAAACAACCTATTATAGGAACATTGATACATAAATTAAAAAAATATTTTTTATTGTTAATATAACATGTCATGGCTATCTTTCCAAAAAATGCAGATGTCATCAAAGAACTGCACATAAAGGTCCAAGGAACAACACATTGAACTAGAAAAATATATTGTCTCCCAAAAAGCCATGACAACGTTAATAAAAACAGGAGCACAGGCAATATATCCATGGCAGCTCCTGTGCTTGGATGACAATAAGCACCTTCAAAATAAGTGCAATTATTCATAAACAACATTTTATCAAACAAGCAAGTGTTTCAGTTTCAAGAACATCCATATCAAACATTTCCACCAAATAATCCAAATGAAACAAGCAGTCCAACTAAATGAAGAACGGTAATATCAAAGTAGCAAAAGCAAAATCGAAAAATATAATCAAACACAGCCAGGAAGCAAAATCACCAACTATTTATTAAAACAAAAAATATATATAGGTAAGCACTTTCATGCATACACCAAGAACCTCTTCAGACCATAGTACAACAAATCAGCACAGCCATAGTCAAAGAAACAAATAATTAACAAATCACATAAAAGATTCAATGAAACAATCCTCTCGTCAGTACAGGTTTTAAAGGCATAGTCCCATTCAAACCAGGAATTCTATGTACTTGAAGGTAGTAATCCATCTGGTCTCCGCTACTTCTACTTTGTTGATTACATAACCACCCTGAAATTCAGTATCTAAGTTGTAAAGTCAAAAAGCTGAAAGTATAGTCTGGGTAGGACTTAACTTACTATGTTTACACAATGCACTAGCCTCTTCTTTCCATCTAATATAACCAAAATGCTCCAAGATATGTTCACTTAAGGAACAATTAGGTCCCATTCCAGTTTGGTTTCTTCAATGGTAGTAAATTCTTACTAGACCTGCTGGACTTTGGATGAGGGCTATTCCAGAGAAGGGGTAGACTATGGGATACATACTTGTCTCTACTGCAAATCCTATTTATATCACAGCCAATATTTAAGCCTTTAGAATGGGTAATTCAGATGCAGAATAATTCTGCATAGGTAGCCATGATTTCAGGGGTTGGGGGAACCTTGAATTTTGACTAACTGTCACATTTAGAAGGATATAGAGTACCTAGAATATTTCCTAACTGCTACTGGTTTAGCTTTTTATTTTTTGGGTTAATTTTTACTTCAAAGGACATAGCTTTGTGATCCAACCTATTCAGAGGCCATGACATGGGGAAGGGGGATACAATGCTTTCCCATGTTGGTGAGTACCAGATCCAGTATATTTGATGATCTGGTTGGAATGTGCACCATCTCTTCCAGGGTATTTGCTTAAAGTCCAGGAAGTGTTGGGCCTGTGCATTTGAGGCAGTGTAAGTTTTCCAGCCGGTAGAGGGGGAGTTAAACTTTACCATGAATAGTGTGTTTGGTTGGATGGTGAGCACTACTAACAGGTTTAGTAAGAGTTAGTAGACTCTAGAAGCATAGATGATCTGTAGCTAGCCAAGATATGGTGAGGATCCTTAGCTATGGTGACTTGCCAATGGATGAACTCCATGTAATCATCCTGGAGGTATGTTTGTTGCTAATGTAGATCAAGTCACCTTCAATTTAGCCCCAGTCTGTGCTGCTGTTGGTCTAAATGTGTGGAAGGCACTGTAGACTTGCACTGCTATTGTATTTTCTATGGCTGTAAACCAAGTCTCGGTCACGGCACTCATGTCTACATTCTCCAGAATGAGGATGGCTTGAATGTTGTAGAAGTTTTTGTTTAGACTCATAGGTTCATAGGTTCATACTAGGCTATCTGCCCTGGGGCAATTATAAGCCTAGCCCAATTCTGTATGGCTTACGCCACCCCTTGATTTGAGTATACTGTGCCCTTTTTAAGGTTTAGTTTACTGTGCCTCTGTCTAATAGTGACACGGGAGTAATCCCAGGGACAAACCTACGATCCCCCATCCACTTATCGAGATTCTTCTTGAAGAGATTCAGTGAGGTGCTCTGCCTCACATGAACTTGAATTCTATTTCAGAGCGAAGGGAGTCTCTGGGTTATGAACCTGTCCCTCCAGCAAGTTCTATTTATTTCTGTGCTGAGGTTCAACTCCCTCGAGCGTGTGGCTCTAAGGGATTTAGATTTACTGAGGTGGAGCATGTCCATTAATTCTGGATTTGACATAGCTTTGTATGTCAGGCATAGATCGCCTCGAAGTAGGCGGTATGCAACTGAGTAGAGCTGGAGTTTTTTTAACCGAGCAGCATATGGCATCTGTTTGAGACCCTTGATCCTCTTGTTGAGATACTTTTGGGGTATTTCTAATTGCTGCAGGTGTCGGGTAAGGTACATCCCAAAAGGGGCATTGTATTCTATGATGGGCCTAATGAGGGATGAATAAAGGGGCACAATTACCTCTCTTGATCTAGATGTGAAACCCTTCGTGATGAGGTGGGCTATGTAGAAGGTCTTTCTAACCACTTTGGCAATGTGGTTTTCAAAGGAGAGATTGCTATCAACTTGGGTCCCCAGGTCCCTAATAACTTTCTCTGTACTTAATAGGTTTCTGCCTATGTGGTAATTTGTGGGCACATTGTTTTTGCCAAAGGGTATGACTATACATTTTTTGGCATTTAGCTTTAAACCATGGCGCTGGCACCAGTTATCTGTCTCTGTGAGACCTTTTTGAAGGATGTTTGTGTCAGCTGGAGAGTTGATTATGGCGCCCAGTTTGCAGTTGTCTGCGAACTTGGTGAGCCATAGTCCTCCCACGTTTGTCTGTACCTCGGAAAAGTATATACCGAACAAGAGTGGTCCCAGGACAGAACCCTGTGGGACGCCACTTGTGACTGGTTTTGAGTCTGACATGGCTCCAGCAACTCTCACTCTGTGGGTTCTGTCTGAGCCAGTTTGCGACCCATCTTGTGACATAGGGGTTTATATTTAAGCTGGATAGCTCATCTATGATGCCCAAGTGGGGTATTGTGTCAAATGCCTTTGCAAGGTCCAGATAGGCTGTGTGGACTACCTTCCCTTCATCTATGGCTTTGGTGACTGTTTCAAAGAAGTCAACCAGGTTCAAAAGGCAGGATCTGCCCTTGACAAAGCCGAACTGGGTAGGATCTAGTGTCTGTAGGTCCCCAATGTCTTTGTTTATGAGCTCCATGACGATCCTCTCCATAGCCTTGCAGACTAAGCTAGTCAGGCTTATGGGGCGATAGTTTCCAGGGTCCGTAGAGGCTCCACCTTTGTGGAGTGGGACCACTGTTGCTGTACGCCATTCTGTGGGCACATATCCTGTAGTGAGGCTGAGATTGTATAGCTGTTTTATTTGAGGGATTAGTTCCTCTTGTAGTTCATGTAGGACACAACCTGGAATGCCATCTGGTCCCATGGAAGCAGTGTTTTTTGCTTTGGAGAGGGCAGCCTTTACCTGAGCATCCGAGATGTTTGGGAGGCAGCCCTCTGCCGGGATAGATACTTGCTCTTTTGGGGGGGGAGAAGTTTGCACTGAACCTGTCTGCCAGGATATTGGCGATGTCTGTGGGTTCAGTGTATTTTTTGTTATTTAGAATCAACTCAGAACAAGTCTGGGAGTTGCATCCCAGGTTTCTAACATAACTGAAAAAAAGCCTTATGATTGTCTTTGGTGTCCTGTGCAATTTTTCTCTCGAAGCTGGCCTTGGAGGATTTTATGAGGGATCGTAATTTTTTGCTAGTACTGATCAGAGATGCCTTCCCTATTAGGGATTTTGCTCTGTCATGTAGTAGCTTCCTCCTTCTGTTGTACAGTTTATTTATGGCAGGAGTCCACCAGACTGGACACCTGCCTTTGGATGATTGGTTCTTGGTTTTATTTGGGATAGCATGATCCATGCATTCCTGGAGATGTCCATAGAATGCATTTATATAGGATTCTGCAGTTTGGGCTGTAGTTTCCACTGGCCCTGGGGCCTTGAAGGATTCCACTTCGGTTTTGAGAAGTGAGAAGTGAGAAGTTCGCTTTTGAGAAATTTTTCACTGTGGTTTCCAGGGCTGGGGGTGGGGTAGGGATGTGGACATCCAGTGAATTTAATTTATGGTCTGATCTTACCAATGAGGGATATACTTCTGGTGTGGAGCATAGAGTCCCCATGTTGGTAATGATCAGGTCTAGTATGTTGTCCCCTCTTGTGGGAGTGGTGACTAGTTGTTCCATACCATTTGAGTTTATAATTTCCAGGAATCTTTGGGCTAAGGTGCTGGGGCTTGAGTAGTGCTCCCAGTCAATGTTTGGGTAGTTGAAGTCACCCATATAATGGTGTTCGGAGAGATCTTCATGTTCTCCAATGTTTTCAGGAAAGCCGAATGGGATTCCTGACTTTGACAGGGTGGTCTGTAGGATGCTATAAACTGAAAAGCAGTCTTGCCCACTGTTAGTTGCACATGGATGGTCTCCGATACTTCGTGCAATGCCACTAACCTGGAGGTGTGGATATCCTTGATAAATATGGAAACTCCCCCTCCTTTTGTGGTTCGGTCCGGGTTTTGGGGCCGAAAAGCATGATACGAGGTATAGCCTGGTAGTGCTGGGGTGCTGGAGCCTTGAACCAGGTTTCTGTCACTGCACAGATATCGATGTTCTCCATACTGAGGAGAGCTTCGACTGCGTGCATCTTGAGGTTAAGACTTCTGGCATTTAGCAGCATCACCCTTAGTTTCTTGTTCCTTGTGCTGTCTATGGGGGTGGGTTTAACTTTTGAGCCTTGCCTAAAAAAGGCACTATGGGGGTGGCAAGAGCCTTTGCCAATATCTGAAAGCCCAGTGGTGACAGGTGCAAGCCGTCCCTAGCGAAGCAACGTGGCTTGTCGAGCATGTCATCCCAGGCTGACAGACATTGGATCCCCTTTGAATGACACCAAAATTTTAGCCAATTGTTAAAATCGATCATCTTGTCTTTGTACTGTGACATCATTCTAGGTGAGGGCAAGATGCTGCTCAAGGTCAGGGTCATACCAGCCTGGGCTACATGATCAGAGAGCTCCTCTATGTCTCTTTTCATGTAGTCCAGGGAGGTACATCTCAGGTCATTCACACCAGCATGTACAATGAGTGAGTCATATTTGTATTTGCTTTGGAGTGACCCGAGTGCTTGCATTGTGTCGGATCCTAGCACCCGACAGGCAGCTCACCGTGACCATCTCTTTATTCAGCCTGGTGAGCGGGACGTCAGTGTGTCTGACAATAGAGTCACCTATAACAAGAGTATCAGGTGTGTTATTCAGCCTTAAGGGCTGTGGCTGCTTGGCACACTGACTTTGTGGGTTATGTGTTGTGTGTGTTTTGTTTTGAGGTAGCGTTTGCTTGGATGTCTGCTTTGGAGGTCTCTGTTGCTTAGGTAGATTTTTATTTAGAGCCGCCGAGTATGTTTTTGTGTATTTATGTGTTCTTTGATGTGGTGGGACTACGTGATACTGGAATTGTGTTGTGTGAGGTTACCTTCTCCTCCTGACTGGTTACACCAGTTTTGAGATGAGAGAGCTCAGCCTCCAGTTTGGCTAAATAGTTGCATCTCTCACATATATTTGAACCTGTTTGGAGGAGGAGAGGGTTGTCCGTGTACATGAGACAGTTGTAACATTGCCTCAAAATTCCCAGATTCACCAGCTGGACTGGAGAGGAAACAATTGACTGACCTTTGGACATGCTAGAGTAACAGGGAAACTGAATTTAAGATGGACCAATAGAGGACAGGGTAATCTTAGAGAGTATAAGAGTAAGTAGTGCTTATGGTTTAATAGTGCTAACTTGTAGGATTACTTAATTGGACCAGTGAAGGGCCTTACAATGAGAATATGGTGTTTAAATTGAGAGATAGAGCAGTTCTAAGGGAAAAAGTGAAGAGCAGCCTTTGTGGAGCCAGGAATAGTGTAAACCCAATTAGGCTGCGCTGTCCATTGTTGCGCTATGCTCAAAACCATGCAAAAGAGAGTTTTAAGAGAGGAAGATTAAGGAGTTTTGGAATTGACCCAAAATGGCCAATAAAACTACAGTTTCAAATCAATAACCACTCCCACAGGGGCAGGCAGGCTGCTCAATGTTTTTCACTGCCACTGATCAACAGAGAGACTTTCCTTTAGCCCAAGCAAAAAATGGCCTCACAGAAACTTACAAAGAGTTCAAGAACAGCAAGCCTGTAACTGAACTTTTTAAATCTCAGAAAAGTGGGAAAAAAGCAAGATTTTTTTTGTTTTTTTGTTTTTTCAGAGATAGCATAGGTTAACAAGTATCAGCAAGTTATAACAGTGCAGTAAATGACCCCACACAAGAGTGCTAGGCCAAAGACAGATAAAATTCAAGTTTTGAGAAAAAAACGATTTTAAAAATAAGTGCAAACAGGAAATTCAGTAAACAGCTCTAGGTTGTGCTCTAAATACAGTTACTAATGCAGAAATCAAATTTAACAAGCCAGAAAATGCTCAAAATAGGTGGCTATGCAGAAAAACTTAGCAAATAAACAGAGGAAAAATACTTAAAGTCTCAAAAGTGGCTCCTTTCTTCTCTCAGCGTTTTCTCCTCTTGGTGGGTGCACTGAGCACTTTGCAGTAACACCTTAACGTTGCTTAGCAGTATTTTCACTATGTTGGTAGCTTTGTCTTTTTGTCATTGCCTAAAAAGGTTCTAAGGAGGTGGATAAATTGTTAGCCAATATCTGAAAGCTTAGGGGGACAGGAAAAGCCCATCCTTGGCAAAGCAGCATGGTCTGTTGACCATGTCCTTCCATGCCGACAGATATTGGATCTCCCTGCAGTGACAACAGAAACTAAGCCAATCATTAAAATTCAATCATTTAATGTTCATACTGTGGTATCCTTGGTGAAGGTACAATGCTGTTCAATGCAATGCTTGTACCTGTCTGTGACACATTCTGAGAGATCCATTATGTCTCTCTTCCTGTAGTTCAGCGAGGTACATCTCAGATCATTTACACCCACGTGGACTGTGACAGAATCATATTTGTACCTAGGATGCAGTGAACTGAGTGTTTGCATGATATTGTAGATCTAGATACATAATTAACCATCATCTTCACCTTATCTAACCAGGTGAATGGGGCATTTATGTGTAAAATGAATCAAAACCAACTATGCTGTCTGGCTAACTTAGAGGCACAAACAACTTATGACAAACAGAGAAAGAGCATGGAAACTCTGGCATAAATCCAAAAATCCTGCTCAGCTCCTAGAATTTAAACAACTCTGAAATCAAGCTGAACAGTTCATAATCGGAGAAAAACTACCTCACATCCCAAACCCAAAATAGAAACACTAAGAAATTTTGGGGTACCATCTCTAGTTTACTGCAACCAAGTAGCAAAAACAACCAATGCCCACATCTAGACAAATCCCCCAATGGAATAGCAACCCTCCAACACTCACTTCATAGACACCATCTCCAAACTCTCTGTCACCTTCCCACAAACAAATTGAAAAGCTAGCAAACACACACTCATGCAACCTTCACACAACCACCCCACTGCTTGCTTTTCCTTCTCCCCTATCCCCACAGCTACAATTTGCAAATTACTACTCAAACTAAAACCCTGTACAACTGCTCCAGATAATCTACCCCCAGAGTACTTCCAAATGTCAGCCAAACCTATAGCCTACCCCATTATCTTATTAATCAAACGATCCCTCCAAGAGTCTCATGTACCTGTAATCTGGAAAAAAGGCTACATACTGCCATTTCACAAAGGTGGCCCTAACATAAGATTTCGCCAATTCCTGGCCAATTGCATACTCTCCCACTATCCAAAATCATTGAGAAATGCAATCACACTCAGCGCCTAAATTTCCTAACAAAAATAAGATATTATTCCCATCCCAACATGGAGTCTGCCTATATCACAGTACCACCACTGCACTCCTATCATTCATGGACACTGTGACCCAAGCAAGGGACACTGGAAAAATTGTCTCCTCTCTCTTTCTGGACCTCTCCAAAGCCTTCATCATATCACACCTCTTATTCCTGGCAAAGCTATCCAATCTGAGAATGTCACCCCCACTCTTAATTGGTTCTCTGATTATCTAACCAACAGAGAGCAAGCCACTAAATGGCTCCACTCTTTCTCTCCATACCTCAATACGCACACAGGAGTTCCCCAAGGATCCATATTGGGACCTCTCCTTTTCAGCATATTCATTAATGACTTCCACTCTACCTTCTCCCTAAATCCTGTAATACAGTATGCAGATGACTCAACCATTGTCTGCATTGCTGACTCTGACAAACTCCTAACTAGGACCAAACATACTTTCTCAACCACTGAGGAATGAATAAACAACCATTTAGCCCTTAACCCCAGCAAAACTAACCTGGTTCTATTCACCCCAAAAATTCAACCCCCCTAAACAGAGCAGATTTTAATATCTCTTCACAAAATAAAACCTGCATTAGAGCAGTATCATAAACTAAACTTCTAGGATTTATAATAGATGAACACTTAACCTTTGATCTACATATCCAAAACTGCATAAAAAAATCAGAAACTATGCACCCTTTAAGCATAAATTGTACCTCAGACCCACCGCTAGACTAACCCTTGCACTATCCTATTTGCTTCCTTTACTTTTATACTGTGCCCATTTGTTCACTAACATTCAAAGCTCCTTAAAATCCAAGATAGAGTCCTGTTATAACAAGGTTGCCAGGTTCACTACCAACGAAACCTTACTCCTCCCATCACTGCATCTCCCTACACAAACTAAAATGGTTGTAACTTCCCCATCACCTAACCTACTTGCAGTTAACCACAGCTCACAATATCATTACCAAACCTTCCAATTGTCCATCCCTCACCTCCCTGTTTACTATCCATAAGCCCTCCCGACAACTCAAATTTGAAAATCAAATCCTCCTAAAAGTGCAAATACCCAATCTAGCAGCTGGTCAATCTCTCTACTCATGTACTATTGCTAAAACTTGGAATTCTCTACCCAACTCTATCAGAACTATTTCCAATCACATATCCTTCAAAAAGTCTCTAAAACAGCATCTCTTTAGTCCTATGGCAATGTACAAGTGGCTATGACTACAGAGCATCTTCCCCTACCTGATCTCTCTAACTTTTTTCTCCCCTCTGCTTAACAGTTATGCATCTATCTCTTGCTGTCTTCACTCTACAGTATCAAAAGCAGAGGATATATTGTACTTTGTATTTAGTGTATACTGCCTTTGTTATTCTAGCTAAAAATTTATAAGATTGTATGTCTGTTTTTTTTTTTAAGTTATCTCTCTATGTATGCAGAAAATGTGATTGCATTTAAATTTCTTTTGTATGTGGAGCTTTTCTCCCCGGGCCTCCACTGAAAACGGGCACTTTTTGGCCCAGTGAACCATTCTGGTAAACAAATGCAAATAAATAATTAAATGTGATGGACTCCCCAAAGGCAACAGTATTAGGTAAGGTATATGCTTGCTTTATGGGATTTGCTGATGGGGGACCACTGGATGCAGGGGGTCTTATTATATAAGCAAATGCACTGAATTGCGAATGCTATATAATTGACCCACAACCCCGAAAACCCAAAATGTTGAACACACGGATCAGCGATTTTTTTCCCCAGGGAAACAAATCGCTGATCATAAAGTGGGGGGGCTTTGCTCCCCACACCCCCCTACTTAAATTTAACAACTCCGAGATCGCACCACAGTGGAGGAAATGGCAAAGTCCCAAAAATGGCCCAATGATTTTTTTCCTAGGGTGCTTTCGGTATTTTGCCATTTTGCGTAAGGAAGTTCGACTAAACTGTTAGCAATTCATTGCGTTCACTAAAAATAATAGGGACCTGGGTGCAGGCTTATGTGAGATATTCTGTGTTTCTTTTGGTGAGTGTTTTATTGCATGCTGAAGAGCAGTGTTGCTGTTAGGTGACTTTGGAGGTCTTTGAGATCTTGGAAGGTTTCTTTTAAGTGTCTCAGCACAAGATAATTTGTGTGTGTAGTGACTGGTACATGTGAGGGATGTAGTGTGGGTATTTCTTGACAACCTCATTTGTTTGCAATTTTTTTGCCTCCAAGGAAGTTGTGTTTGCATCTGTCACATACTGTGTTATTTCCTTTAATGATTAACTGGTTGTCTGAGAACATGAGACATTTGCTAAAATGTCCTTATAATGCCCAAATCTGCCAAACTGGCCACATAGACATTAGGAAATTGCATTTCCATGTTGCTTGGTCTTGCAATAGGGTGGGCTGTTTAGGGTTAAGGATTTGGTTTTAACAGGGGTCTCCTAGGGGAGTTTCTGGAAATAAGGGCAATTTTTTATATGGTGCTAGGATATGGTAGTGCTATTCAACTCACAAGCTAGCCAATCTAAACTTAATTTTTCTTAATGCCGTGCTGTTGAACAGGTTTTAAACCTAATCCTAACTTTATAGGGAAATCTTCTAAGCATTTGCTACTATATGAGCACTGCTAAATGCTGCTGCACAATGGGAAACTCCACTCAAACTCCTAATTTATAGCAGAGAGAGAAAGCTTGAAAACTGACTCCTGTGCCCTCTAGCCAATAAATAAGCACACTTTGAGCTTCCCAAGTGTTTTCCTATCTCAGAGAGACCATGTAAATACCTTCTGCCACAAGATAGATGATCCTGGAATTTCTTAATGTAAAAACACAGCAAAAGTAGCTCTTAAGCACAGATTAAACAACAAACTACCAAACAACTATGTTCCTAGCTAATATGCCCTTCTGCAAGGCAGTTTGCAGGCAAACAGAACTAGAAAAAGCCAAAACAGAGTAAAGATGTTTTTTGCTGGGAAGGTAATTTTACTTATTTGTTACACAACCTGCCTAGTTGGTTTTCACTAATACGTACGCACAGTACACTCATTTTTCTTGCTTTTTTCAACACAATGGCCTTATACAGTGCGCATTATGCCTTAGAAATATGGCACTAACAAAAATCTTGAGACGTTTGATAAATGCTGCATGGCATGAGTTATTCATTAAAAATTATATGAACAAGATTGAAAGGGTTCTGAGGCCTCTGATATTTAAGCAATAACCAATGACGTTGGTGTAGTATATTAAGATTTACCAATGGTTGGTGTGGCTTAATCACAAGGGTGAGTCGGTTATTGCTATTATACAACATTTAAGAAAAAAAAACTTACTTTTCTTAAATAAGGTCTTTGTATAACAGTGCTGTGGTGTCCTTCCGCTTCTGGTACATATCCTGTTGCCTTTTTTGATGTACTGGGCATGCGTATGGGACTTGCATTCCCACACATACCAGTACATCAATGCTTTGGAAAGGAAGCAACACCGAAAAGAACGTCTCCATTGCTCCTTTTTCTTTCTTTCTTTTTTTTTATTTAAAAACAATTTCAGACAGTTTGAGGGTAGGAGAGAGACAGAATGGAGGAAATCCAAACATGTCTTTAGTTTTGAATAATGTACCTGATTTTCCTAGTATTTTCTCTGTACTATCTCTCTGGTATGTCCAGAGTCCAGATTTCTGGTTGTATTTATTTATTTTTGTTAAAAAAAAAAAATGAAAAGTTATGGTTTATACCAATGGAAATAGTCTGGGTGACTGGACCTTTTTCTATTGGTATATGCTCGGATTTACAATGGACATGCTGATTGGGCTGACCAAGCAGCATGCTCGTTTTTGAATATTAATGGACAGCCATTATATAATTAACTTTTTTTCACACTTTGGACAAAGTATTCACAATATCTAAGGCAGGGCATAGACCAGTTATAAAGAAATAACTAAGAATATAAACACAAGAGACAAACAGTGCAAACTGACCTCAATTTTAATAGGTTCACAAGTGTTTACTAGGCTATAAGCCTACCCATGCATCCCAAATCTGACAGGTTCTGGTACCCTTGGGTATGCAAGGGCTTGGGGAGCTCAAGCATTTACAAGCAGGAGCCTGGGAGATGAACCATTGTATCCATTAGAGACATTGGTGCCAAGCCAGGGATGAATTTTCTATTCCCTCTCCAATTGTCCAAGTTACACTTGA